>NW_011494899.1:5588887-5598656 GCF_000754665.1 Bison bison bison | reverse complement strand
CATGTGAGATGAGTGCAATTGTGCAGTAGTTTGAGCATTCTTTGGCATTGCCTTTCTTTGGGACTGGAATGAAAACTGACCTTTTCCAGTCCTGTGGCCACTGCTGAGTTTTCCAAATTTGCTGGCATATTGAGTGCAGCACTTCAACAGCATAATCTTTCAGGATTTAAAACAGCTCAACTGGAATTCCATCACCTCCACTAGCTTTGTTCGTAGTGATGCTTCCTAAGGCCCACTTGACTTTGCATTCCAGGATGTCTGGTTCTGGGTGAGTGATCACACCATCATGATTATCTGGGTTGTGAAGATCTTTTTTGTATAGTTCTTCTGTGTATTCTTGCCACCTCTTCTTAATATCTTCTGCTTCTGTTAGGTCCATACCATTTCTGTCCTTTATCGAGCCCATCTTTGCATGAAATGTTCCCTTGGTATCTCTAATTTTCTTGAAGAGATCTCTAGTCTTTCCCATTCTATTGTTTTCCTCTATTTCTTTGCACTGATCACTGAGGAAGGCTTTCTTATCTCTCCTTGCTATTCTTTGAAACTATGCTCAAATGGGTATATCTTTTCTTTTCTCCTTTGCTTTTAGGTTCTTTTCTTTACACAGCTATTTTAAGGCCTCCTCAGACAGCCATTTTGCCTTTTTGCATTTCTTTTTCTTGGGGATGGTGTTGATCCCTGTCTCCTGTACAATGTCACGAACCTCCATCCATAGTTCATCAGGCACTCTGTCTATCAGATCTAGTCCCTTAAATCTATTTCTCATTTCCACTGTATAATCGTAAGGGATTTGATTTAGGTCATACCTGAATGGTCTAGTGATTTTCCCTACTTTCTTCAATTTAAGTCTGAATTTGGCAATAAGGAGTTCATGATCTGAGCCACAGTCAGCTCCCGGTCTTGTTTTTGCTGACTGTATAGAGCTTCTCCATCTTTGGCTGCAAAGAATATAATCAATCTGATTTTGGTGTTGACCATCTGGTGATGTCCACGTGTAGAGTCTTCTCTTGTGTTGTCGGAAGAGGGTGTTTGCTATGACCAGTGAGTTCTCTTGGCAAAACTCTATTAGCCTTTGCCCTGCTTCATTCTGTACTCCAAGGCCAAATTTGCCTGTTACTCCAGATGTTTCTTGACTTCCTACTTCATATGCATAGGACTCAAATTAGCCTAGAGCAGCCCTGACTTCTAATTGGGAAAACAGTCTGTTCATCCATCAAAATGGTTCTGACCACATTCCCCACTTAGGCCAGTGGAGAGAACACAGCTGAAGGCTCCAGAGGCAAGGTGAGAGCCCCTAAACATGCACACCGCATTTCCCAAACAAAAATGGAAGGTGAAAGAGCCACTTCTGAAGGTCCACAGAAATGGAGAATATTCTCAGAGTCTCCAAACTTCCCTCATCTACAGAACAAGATCAAGGCCCCCTTCTCGTGAGGTTATAGTGAGAACTCCATAAGGTAAGAGAAATAAGAGTGTATCATAAACTTGAAAGGACTTTATATCTAAGAGATTAAGCATTATATTACAGCGATGTAAGCACACCTCTGGCATCTAATACAGAGCTTCAAGCACCTCCTTGAAGCCTGAATTATAAGCATATATGCATCATATGCCCATCACCCTCTCACCCAACATTTCAGACCAATAATCCCATTATAATAACCAATACACTGCCAATAACCAACACGTTGAGAGGGAGGAGGATCAAATCAGTACAGCCGTGGCTTCTGCAGCCCAGAGGAATGGACTCTCCCTGCTTTCCAGGCACACCAGTCCCACCAGACTGCCCACTGCTCAGAGATCAGAACCAGGCAGTGAGTGCTACCTCCAAACCTTAGAGACAGCTGTGCTGCCTGGGAAGGAGGCGTGGGGGGACCACAAGAGCAGAAATGGCCACATCAACACTGCCCACATACACAGCACCCTCTGCTACAGGGAAGCACAGCTGTCCACAAGGCCTCTTGAGAATAATTCTCCTTTAAAATCTTTACCATCTAGCCTGAATTAAGTGCCAAATGCTCTGAGCCAAGCCATGGCTCAGATGGTAAAGAATCTCCCTGCAATGCAGGAGACGCAGATTCAATCCCTGGGTCAGGAAGATCCCCTGGAGAAGGGAATGGCTACCCTCTCCAGTATTCTTGCCTGGAGAATTCCAAGGACAGAAGAACCTGGCACACTACAGTCCAAGAGGTCGCAAAGAGCTGGACACGACTGAGCGACTAACACCCTCACTTTCACTTTTCATACACATACACACACATAGACTAGACTATTCAGTTCAGTTCAGTTCCGTCGCTCAGTCGTGTCTGACTCTACTCAGCCATAAAAAACAAAATGAAATAATGTCATCTGCAGCAACATGGGCAGACCTAGACGTTATCAAACTAAGTGAAGGAAGTCAGACAGAGAAAGACAAATACCACATATCACTTATATGTGGAATCTAAAAAATAAACAAATGAACTTATTTACAAAACAGAAACAGATTCACAGACAGAGAAAACAAATTTATGGGTACCAAAGGGAAAAGAAGAGGGGAAGGGATAAATTAGTAGTGTGAGATGAACAGATACACGCTACTATATAAAATACATACACAAAGAGGATTTACTTACTATATAGAACATGGAACTCTATTTGATATCACTATTCAATATATTCAATCTTTCCTATAATGGAGAAGAATCTGCAGCTGTACACTTGAAACTAACACATTGTAAATCAGCTATAGTTTAATAAAAAGAAAAAACAACTCAAGAATAACTATTCCCTTAAGACAAACACCCATCTGACAGCAGACGGCTTTCTTCATCAATCAGCACCATGATTTGAGTGACTGCACACACCTAACACAGCAGTGTTACAAATGAGCACCAGCACTGTAGGAGCCCCAAGGATTCACTGCGTTTCACAGCCACCTCCAACACTGTCCCACTGGCCACGCTGGGCTGCTGGCTGCCCAAAGAGGGAAGTTAAGTGGGACGGAAGGAGGGATGGATGCGGGGAGGGACAGACAGACAACAAACTCAGGGGTGGGCAGAAGGTGGGAGGGAGCTCGCTGCTGCCTCGAGGAAATGTCACTCATCACTAACGGCAGCTGGCTCATTCTGGATCCTGGGGGTCACAGTCACCCCTGGCAACTAAGTAAGGCTGTTTCGAGTCCCACCTCTGGCTGGCCTTGGGGAAAGCGTGTGGGCTGAGTGCACGGGGCCACAGTGAAGGATTCACTCCGTTCACAACAGGCCACTCTTACCTCATATCCTTCCTCTCCTTCTTCCACTCCTGCAAAACCAGCTGTGATTCCGCATCTCTGTGAACCTGCAGGACACAACCCAATTACTGAGAAGGTTCTGGATACGAATAAACTCATTAGGTAGTGAGAATTTTCTAGCAGGTAGTTCTTCTGGGAGGAATTTTATTCAGATCTAAGAGATAGGGACTTGCATGAAATAATACATTTTCAGACTTCCCAGCTGCTGCCCTTCTTCACCAAACGTAGACATAATACAATGACACAAACAGGGATGCAAGGTCCCTGTTAAACTAGAGATATTAAAGAATTATTAGAGGCTTTGTATGAGCATAATACATATATTATTATGTAGGGCAAAGGCTAATAGAGTTTTTCCAAAAGAACACGCTGGTCATAGCAAATACCCTCTTCCAACAACACAAGAGAAGATTCTACACATGGACATCACCAGATGGTCAACACTGAAATCAGATTGATTATATTCTTTGCAGCCAAAGATGGAGAAGCTCTATACAGTCAGCAAAAACAAGACCGGGAGCTGACTGTGACTCAGATCATGAACACCTTATTGTCAAATTCAGACTTAAATTGAAGAAAGTAGGGAAAACCACTAGACCATTCAGGTACGACTTAAATCCCTTACAATTATACAGTCAAAGTGAGAAATAAATTTAAGGGACTAGATCTGATAGACAGAGTGCCTGATGAACTATGGACAGAGGTTCGTGACATTGTACAGGAGACAGGGATCAAGACCATCCCCAAGAAAAAGAAATGCAAAAAAGCAAAATGGCTGTCTGGGGAGGCCTTACAAACAGCTGTGAAAAGAAGAGAAGTGAAAAGCAAAGGAGAAAAGGAAAGATATAAGCATCTGAATCCAGAGTTCCAAAGAATAGCAAGGAGAGATAAGAAAGCCTTCCTCAGCGATCAATGCAAAGAAATAGAGGAAAACAACAGAATGAGAAGGACTAGAGATCTCGTCAAAAAAATTAGAGATACCAAGGGAACATTTCATGCAAAGACGGGCTTGATAAAGGACAGAAATGGTATAGACCTAACAGAAGCAGAAGATATTAAGAAGAGGTGGCAAGAATACACAGAAGAACTATACAAAAAAGATCTTCACGACCCAGATAATCACGATGGTGTGATCACTGACCTAGAGCCAGACATCCTGGAATGTGAAGTCAAGTGGGCCTTAGAAAGCATCACTACAAACAAAGCTAGTGGAGGTGATGGAATTCCAGTGGAGCTATCTCAAATCCTGAAAGATTATACTGTGAAAGTGCTGTACTCAATATGCCAGCAAATTTGGAAAACTCAGCAGTGGCCACAGGACTGGAAAAGGTCAGTTTTCATTCCAATCCCAAAGAAGGGCAATGCCAAAGAATGCTCAAACTACCGCACAATTGCACTCATCTCACATGCTAGTAAAGTAACGCTCAAAATTCTCTAAGCCAGGCTTCAGCAATACGTGAACCGTGAACTTCCAGATGTTCAAGCTGGTTTTAGAAAAGGCAGAGGAACCAGAGATCAAATTGCCAACATCCTC
Organism: Bison bison bison; assembly: GCF_000754665.1. NCBI lineage: Eukaryota > Metazoa > Chordata > Mammalia > Artiodactyla > Bovidae > Bison > Bison bison. The sequence continues at coordinate 5,593,851 of NW_011494899.1, read as the reverse complement.
TGGATCATCAAAAAAGCAAGAGAGTTCCAGAAAAACATCTATTTCTGCTTTATTGACTATGCCAAAGCCTTTGACTGTATGGATCACAATAAACTGTGGAAAATTCTGAAAGAGAAGGGAATACCAGACCACCTGACCTGCTTCTTGAGAAATCTATATGCAGGTCAAGAAACAACAGTTAGAACTCGACATGGAACAGACTGGTTCCAAATTGGGAAAGGAGTACGTCAAGGCTGTATATTGTCACCCTGCTTATTTAACTTACATGCAGAGTACATCATGAGAAATGCTGGGCTGGAAGAAACACAAGCTGGAATCAAGATTGCAGGGAAAAATATCAATAACCTCAGATATGCAGATGACACCACCCTTATGGCAGAAAGTGAAGAGGAACTAAAGAGCCTCTTGATGAAAGTGAAAGAGGAGAGTGAAAAAGTTGGCTTAAAGCTCAACATTCAGAAAACTAAGATTATGGCATCTAGTCCCATCATTTCATGGGAAATAGATGGGGAAACAGTGGAAACAGTGTCAGACTTTATTTCTGGGGGCTCCAAAATCACTGCAGATGGTGATTGCAGCCATGAAATTAAAAGATGCTTACTCCTTGGAAGGAAAGTTATGACCAACCTAGTTAGCATATAAAAAGCAGACATTACTTTGCCGACAAAGGTCTGTCTAGTCAAAGCTATGGTTTTTCCAGTGGTCATGTATGGATGTGAGAGTTGGACTGTGAAGAAAGCTGAGTGCTGAAGAATTGATGCTTCTGAACTGTGGTGCTGGAGAAGACTCTTGAGAGTCCCCTGGACTACAAGGAGATCCAACCAGTCCATGCTAAAGGAGATCAGTCCTGGGTGTTCATTGGAAGGACTGTGCTGAAGCTGAAAATCCAATACTTTGGCCACCTCATGTGAAGAGTTGACTCACTGAAAAAGACTCTGATGCTGGGAGGGATTGGGGGCAGGAGGAGAAGGGGACGACAGAGGATGAGATGACTGGATGGCATCACTGACTCGATGGACATGAGTTTGAGTGAACTCCGGGAGTTGGTGATGGACAGGGAGGTCTGCCGTGCTGCCATTCATGGGGTCACAAAGAGTTGGACACGACTGAGTGACTGAACTAGAACTGGAATACATGTATGTCCACATAAAATGTGTGTATTATATGCGTGTCATGTATCCGTTATACATGTGTGTTACACATATAAATATACACCTAATACACACTACCTAACAGACCCATTTATATATATCATAAATATATGTCCTATACACACACACACATAAAACATCAGTGAGTGGAAACAGCAGATGTAACAGTGCATCCACAAATTTCAAGCATGTAAAAACATGTGCATTTGGAAATTAACATGAAATTTTTTCTTTAATTTGTTCAAGGGTAACCGTTATAATTGGCTTAATCTTTTTCCTCAATATTATTTTATTAATACCTTTTAAAGTGTTTAAGAGAAAAAAAACTGTTTTTGTAAAAGGCAAGAAGGCAGAACACCTCAACCAGATGGAAAGTGGAGAATTCTCCCGGTGGACTGAAATGTGAGCAAAAGGCAAAAAGAAAATGACAGCTGTACACACCCTAACATGGAATCTCACAAGTCTCTCTCCAAGCCTCCTAGGGTTAAACCGAACACACGAACCAGAGCCAGAGGTGCACGTGACTGCAGGGGCCAGGCAGGGTTGGGGCAGCCTCAGGACCCCGAGGAAAATGCCAAGTGAGCAAAGCATCTGCTTTGACATGGGAGCCAAGGCCCTTCTGTTCATCACGTATGCCCAGATCAAGAGCCTGACCCAGTCACCCGCTACGGGCTGCTGCCACTCAAATCAAAACCCTGAGCTTGTAATCTCGATGTCCTGCCTGCCACTGTTGTCTATACCAGCAGGAAGCAGCCACCTCTGAATGACCACTGGATGTGTGTTACTGGAGCACCAGAAGACTGGTCCCTTCTGGGGGTGTCGAGGCAGGTCCTGTGAGTTTGATTTCAATAAGCTCTCATATTTTAAGTCAACAAATCACTCACCATAGAATTGAGGCACTACAAAATGTAAGACTAGATCAAAACTCTGTAGGGTGCCACAGAGAATTTGTTTATACATATATATATAAACATAAATACACATACACACACACGTATGCACACAAACATACCTATACAGATACACATGCATACATACGGATATACATGTATACATATATGCATACATATATACACACAGGTACATATTCAGCACCTCTGTGTGGCAAGCGCTGTGCTAGATACTGAAGATATAAGAGAACGAGATGCGGACCCTGGCAGGGGGCACCCAGGTAAGCAGACCAGGACAAAACAGTGTGACACTGCACAGAACGGGACACAGTCTTCCTCCCACCTCTGCCCAGCTCTCGGCCCACGATCAGGGCCCCTGTGTCCAGTGTGAAGGAGCAGCTTCTCCCTGCGCTTGCAGGAGGAGGATTCTCTGACTAGCGACCAGAAGCAAGATAACCAAAGTGCACTAGTGCTTTCTCCTTTGGGAAGCCAGCGGCCATAGGCCACGTGACTGCGCCTCTCCACTCTCCCCTCAGCAGGGCCCCTACCCGAGGGCGGGCTACACAGACATGAAGAGCCAGGTTGGGTCTCCAAGTCTACGGCACCTTCTCCAGCTCAGCTTTTCCAGAACAGGGTGGGGCCAGGGATGCAGGATCATCTCCAGCAAAGCCCAAGACTGCTGAAGGGACAAGCGAAGGAGGAAGGCCCCAGAGAGCTGAACCAGGGAGCACCCCCTCGAGCAGGGGGCACCTGAGCTCTGGGTGTGTGTACCGCAGCCCAGCCTCCCCTCACACCCTCCCATCCAAGGCCCACCCACGCCCACCCACGGCTCCCTCCCACCTGCCCTTTCTTCATCGTTTATCATCTCTCCCAAGTGATCAACCTCCTCCCCTGGAGTCTACCCATCAGCTTTTAAACATGCTGAAGGCTCTTCCATTAGAAGAAAAAGCAGTTTCTCCTTGAGCCACCCCTTTCTCCAGCTTGGATCCTCCTACAAGGCCAAACTTTGTAAGACAGCAATCTTAGGAGTCTGATGCCTACTTTAAAATACTTCAAACACTGGGTTTACTTAGCTATAATTCACCTTTAAGTGATACCATGCACTCAAGGATGGGGACCTGGCACGGGAAAAGACTAACCAGAAGCCCACACCAGAAGCTGATCCTACAGACATCTCAGCCACCTTCAGCCCCTCTCGTTCATTAGCTCACTCAGCCATTTATGGCTACAATCTATGAAAATATACTGTACAGGCTAGCCCACTCCTGCATGGGCAGAATTATTGCCATCTAGCCAGAAGGCTGATAACCTGTACCAATGGAGACCAAATCCAGCCCACTGCCCACCTTTCTATCATCCCAATGAGCTCAAGAATGGATTTTCCTTTTGAAGTTGTTGAAAAAAATTCAAAAGAAAAATAACTTCATGATGCGTAAAAATGATATGAAATTAAAATTTTAGTGTCCCCCAATAAAATGTCAGGGATACAGCTACAATTGGTTGCTCACATATTGTCCAAGGCTGCTTTCACGCTACCAGCATGGAGCTGAGACCGTACGACCTGCACGACCTCACACAATGGCTAGCTAGCTTGTTGTAGAAGTCTGTCCAACCCGGGCTAACTATGGCTCTAACATGGTTACCTAAAAGACTTAATACCAGCACATCATCCACCAGCATGACCACCATGAACAGTACCACTCAGGAGGGCACTTCAAGGCTAATGAACAAAAATTCTTCTTTATAGCTACTTCCTTAAATCCAAAAATTAAATACTTCCAGTTAATTCATCAGACCCAGCTCCAGGTAACACTTTTGGCTTCCAAAATGAAAAAGGAAAAAAAAAAAAAAATCACACCCAAGTTCAAGGACCAATTTCTCTTCTCAGAAAATAGTGTCCAGATAATGTGCTATGTGCCCATTATCAGAAAAAGAGGAGCTATAGAAACGTCTGACACAGAATCACTGGAATAATGTATAGTTTTCTAGGTGAACGCAGGGATCGGGGGAGAGGAGAAAGGGAACAGGAAGCACAGTGAGAAATGCTGCTCATTCGGGTAATTTTTTAATCATCAATCACCTTCCTCTACATCCTAGAGAATCCACCCAGACAGAAAGCTGGAAAAGGAAACCAAAGCTAAACCATCTACCTGCAGGCTGCATCTGTGTATCTGACCAGCTGCCCGCATCACAGAGAGACCGCACCTAAGGGGAGGGCTCTAGCTATACACAAAAGCTCTAAACTGCCAAGTAAAACAGCACTTCTGTGCAGTGCCCCAAAGCAGGGACTCGGGCACCACACAGCCCAGGTTCAAGTCCTTGCTCTGTTGTTTTATGACCTTGGACATGTTACCTAACCTCTCAGACACCCAGTTTCCTCATTCTAAAGTGGAAAATTGTACACAGGACAGCTGGGACGAGTGAGGAGTAATGTTGCAGAGCAAGCGCTCAGCACAATGCCTGGCATCTAGAGAGTAACTATTATTACGTGTGACCTATGCACAGACTTGAAGCTGCATTAACCCAGAATCCATGCCTTTTATTTTTAGACAAACACCTCACAGACAAGCACAGGGAGGGAAACAGAACCAGTCCTCGTCAGAGGCGAGCCAAAGAGCAACACAGCCAAGACGAGCTGGAAGCAAGGCCCAGGGGACGTGCGGGGCCCCATGCCCTGGAAGGTGTGTGCCCTGGAGTGAGGGCCTGGCACTCCCTGCATCCTTGCCTGAGCTCGCTGCCAGCTGGGCCAAGCAAGGCAGTTCCCTGCCCATTTCCAAAGCAGGCTGGCAGGCTGTGGGCACCAGGCCATGGCCAGAGGCTGCAGGTGTGTTAGCCAAGAAAGCAGGCATCCACGCCCCTTATCCTAAGAGTCAGCACTCACGCTGAGACGCTGAGGGCCAGGCCAGCTAAATCAGGTGAGAAA
>NW_011494899.1:5570818-5588612 GCF_000754665.1 Bison bison bison | reverse complement strand
AAAACCACCACTGAACTCCAGTGAGCCAGCAAACTGCTTCAAAGTCAGATGGAAGCTGCAGGCAGAGATCTCGATTCTTGCTCTGAGACTCTTCCCAGCAAGCTGTGGTGTCCGGCCTGAAGTGTTCATTCCCTTTCACAGATGGGGAAACTGAGGCCCAGAAAGGAGAAGTCCCACAGCAGGCAAAAGGCAGCAGGAGGACTGGACCCAAACACTAGGCAGAGGTTCTCGAATCCCACTACCCACAGAATATCTCCCAGTGGGGCTTGGGTGGAGAAGTAAGGACTCTGGAATTCCCCACATGGGCCCCACAAAACTTTCTCCAAATGGCTTTGGCAGTCATTTTTAAAATTCTCTTTAGGGAAAGTGGCAAGATTCTTTCAGGGGCAAAATCACCCCAGTGGTTATTCTGCAGGATAGCTTCTGCCTCATACTTTAGGACTACAATTGAACAGAAACATATCTGAAATAACTCTGATCAGTGGACTAACCTCAGGCTTAAAGAAAATAGTAGGGGAGGATTTCCCTGGCGGCCCAGTGGTTAAGAATCCACCTGCCGCTGCAGGGGACACAGGTTCAATCCCTGGTCCAGGAAAATCCCACATGCTGAGGAGGAACTAGGCCCATGTGCCACAGTTATACTGAGCCTGTGCATTCTAGAGCCTGTGCTCCACAACAAGAAAAGCCACCGCAATGAGAAGCCTGTGCACCACAACGAGAGAAATTCCGCACGTAGCAATGAAGACGGAGCAGAGCCAAAAACAAATAAATAATTCTTAAAAAAAAAAGAAAGAAAGAAAAAGTAGAAGAGAAAAAGAATTCCAAACCTGCATCTGCTCCAATAACCCGGTCAGGGTCTGTAGCCAGGCCACAGTTTGAATGTACAGCTCCGTGTTCATGGTTTTGAGCTCGGATCTTAATTCGGGGATAATCGCACCCGTTCGCCAGCCATGCTTCAGGGTCAAGTCCTGATTGCAAAGATCACAAAAAGTCAACAGTCATCACAACAGAATTGAAACCATTTCATTACCTTTCCCAGACACAACAGGCATTCACTGAATTAATTTTAATTGTAATGGTTGGTCATTAACCAAGCTGAACTCAATGAATTACACTTAATTAAAGCCAATTTTGCCCCAGGCTTTGGCCATTCCCCACCCCCCTCCAAAGAAAGTTTCTGTTCCAGAAATAATTGCTTGAGTCACAGCCCCCACAGAAACACAGAATCTTGAATCGTTAACCACGGTCTCTAAAACAACAATTAGGTCAGGGGCAGAAGGAGGGTAAATTGAAATGCTTCTGAAGGTTTTTATTCAATCCACCCACAGAAGGCTGGGGAACATCCATGGCATGCCAAGCCTCCTGGGTTATGAAAAATTTCAGACTTGGAATGATCATTCAGGACCAACCAACATACATGATCGTATCTTCATCCCAAATATTGTACTCCTGTGATATGACAATAAGCCAGAATATCTGATATAAGTTCAGTTCAGTTCAGTAGCTCAGTCGTGTCCAACTCTTCGCAACCTCATGAATTGCAGCACGCCAGGCCTCCCTGTCCATCACCAACTCCCAAAGTTCACCCAAACTCCTGTCCATCGAGTCGGTGATGCCATCCAGCCATCTCATCCTCTGTCGTCCCCTTCTCCTCCTGCCCCCAATCCCTCCCAGCATCAGAGTCTTTTCCAATGAGTCAACTCTTCGCATGAGGTGGCCAAAGTACTGGAGTTTCAGCTTTAGCATAAGTCCTTCCAAAGAACACCCAGGACTGATCTCCTTTAGAATGGACTGGTTGGATCTCCTTGCAGTCCAAGGGACTCTCAAGAGTCTTCTCCAACACCACAGTTCAAAAGCATCAATTCTTCGGCACTCAGCCTTCTTCACAGTCCAACTCTCACATCCATACATGACTACTGGAAAAACCATAGCCTTGACTAGACAGACCTTTGTTGGCAAAGTAATGTCTCTGCTTTTTAATATGCTGTCTAGGTTGGTCATAACTTTCCTTCCAAGGAGTAAGCGTCTTTTAATTTCATGGCTGCAATCACCATCTGCAGTGATTTTGGAGCCCAAAAAAATAAAGTCAGCCACTGTTTCCATTGTTTCCCCATCTATTTCCCATGAAGTGATGGGACTGGATACCATGATCTTCGTTTTCTGAATGTTGAGCTTTAAGCCAACTTTTTCACTCTCTTCTTTCACTTCCATCAAGAGGCTCTTTAGTTCCTCTTCACTTTCTGCCATAAGGGTGGTGTCATCTGCATATCTGAGGTTATTGATATTTCTCCTGGCAATCTTGATTCCAGCTTGTGCTTCTTCCAGCCCAGAGTTTCTCATGATGTACTCTGCATATAAGTTAAATAAGCAGGGTGACAATATACAGCCTTGATGTACTCCTTTTCCTATTTGGAACCAGTCTGTTATTCCATGTCCAGTTCTAACTGTTGCTTCCTGACCTGCATACAGGTTTCTCAAGAGGCAGGTCAGGTGGTCTGGTATTCCCATCTCTTTCATATAAGTTATATCCTGGCAAATTTAAGATATACAATCACCATACTGAATGGCTGTTCATTTTCTCATTTGACAAACATTTATTAAATACTACTGTTTGCCAGGCCCTGTGCTAGAAACTGAGAATAAAATAGTGAACAAAAATAACAAACCTCTGCTCTCATGGGAAATACGGACCAAAAAAAAATAAGCAAGCCAATACACAATGGCAGGTGGTAAGAAACACAATGGACAAAAATCAAGCAAAATAAGGAGTTACCATTTTATAGAGAGTAAGAAGGCCAGGCTAACAAAGGGACATTCAAGCAGTAAAAGTAGGTAAATGTATGGGAAGAGAAAAATTCTGGCTGGAAAAAGGTCAAGTGCAAAGATCCCGGGGCAGGAACATGCTGGGAGCAGGGTGTGCTAAGAAACAGCAAGGCAAGGAACCTAGGGCAGAGAAGGAGAGAGGGCAGAGGCAGGAGGTGCCTTCAGAGGGGAGGAGAGGTTGAGGAGACAGAGCTTGAGCACAGCAACTGCAGGAAGCCAGGCGTTTACTCTAAGGGAGAAAGGGATACTTCTAAGGAGAGCGCTTTTAAGGACAGAAGTGGTATATAGTTTACTATTTTGAAAATTCACTCTGGTTACTCCCCTAAAGCTAGAATCCCTGCTCTACAAGTCCTAAGGATGCCTATCTTCTTCCATGGTTGAATTTCTTTAAATCTTTCAATAATTCTCTTTCTCCTAAAATATATGAAACCCTACATACAGCACAGTTTTCTAAATATTCCCAGTGGTGGCAAACTTTTCAAGATGGATCTTATTTCTGACAATAGGTAAAAAGTCAACTGGAACACTCCTAAGACTAAAGTACATGACAATGAATTAATGATAATGAAATTAATTTTCTCCAGTGCCTCAAGCTGGCTCTCAAATATATCCCAAAGGGGGCATCTAAATTTATTTTGAGAAACTGCAGCAACATTGGAAGCATCTACATTCTCAAGGGATTCCTTTGACGGGTAATATTCATTGCCCACATAATCTCTGACACATTAATCAATTCTGGTCTGATCACTCCAGGATGGATCCAAATATATGCTGTCTACAAGACAATTTATTTTAGATCTAAGAACACACAGAGTTGAAAGTGAAAAGACTAAAAAAGACATTCCACACAAATTGTAACCAAAACAAAAGTGGCTATCCTAGTATCAGGCAAAACAGACTTTGGGTCAAAAATAGTTACAAGACACAAAGAATGACATTACATCATGTTAAAAGGATCAATTCACCAAAAATATATAACAATTAAAAGCACATATGAACCAAACATCAGAGGTCCAAAATATATGACGCGAACATTAACAGAACTGAAGGGAACAAGAGACAGCTTTACAATAATAATAGGAAACATCAGTAGCCCACTTTCTATAATGGATAAAAATAGGAGACAGAAGAACAAGAAATACAGGACCTGAACACCACCACAGATCAATTAGAACACTCCACCCAACAAAAGTAGAATACAATATTTTTCTCAAATGCACATGGAGCATTCTCCAGCAGCAGCTGTATTTTAGGCCACAAAACAAGTCTTGATTAATTTTAGAAGACTGAAATCATATGAAGTATCTTTTCTTATCACTAAGAATGAAACTAGACATCAATAGCAAAAGGAGAAACTGAAAAATTCAGAAATATGTGGAAATTAAAAGACACACTCTTCAACAACCAATGGGTCAAAAGAGAAATCACACGGAAAATTAGAAAACTTGGGACAAGTTAAAATGCAAACACAACATACCCAAGTTTATGGGATACAAAAAAAGCAAAACTAAAATGAAAATTAACACCTCTAGCTATTTAGATTGAAAAACAAAGATCTCAAAACAACAACTTAACTTTAAACCTAAAAGAACTAGAAAAAGAACAAACTAAACTGAAAGCTAGCCGCACAAAAAGAAATGGTAAAGATCGGAGCAGAAATAAATAAAATAGAGAATATAAAAAAAAACAGAAAAATCAATAAAACTAAGAATTGGTTTTTCAAAAAAAAATTCAACAAAATTGAAAAACCATCAAGTTTGATAAGAAAACAAGAAGACTCAAATTACTAAAATCAGAAATGTAAGTGCTGACATTACCACCAATTCTACAGATTAAAAAAAAAGATTATAAAAGAGGACTGTAAACTACTGTATGCCAACAACTTGAATAATCTAGATGAAATGGACAAATCCCTAGAAACACACAACCTACCAAGACTGAATCATGAAGAATTGGTAGATCTGAACAGACCTCTTACTAGGAAGAAGACTGAATCAGGAATCAAAAACCTTCCAACAGTGAAAAGTCCAGAACTGGATGGCTTCACTATTAAACATAAAAGAATGAACACCAATCCTTCTCAAACTCTTCCAAAAACTGAGGAAGACGAAACAACTCATTCCATGAGGCCAGCAACACTGTGACATCAAGTTTTAGCGTGGAAAGCTGAGAACAACACTGATGGCTGGGCCCCAACCCCAGAGCTTCTTTGTAACTCAGTAAGTCCGGGGTGAGGCCAAGAATGTGCAGTTTGAGCAAGTTCCCGGGTGATGCCAATGTCACGGGGACAACACTGGACAAACAACTGCAGTGTGAAGCTTCGCACGGCACTAGGACCTGTCTCTGTGCGGGGGACCTCACGGGGCCAAGCACCCACATGCCTCCAGGGTCACAGTTATCTCCTCAAGGCCCACAGACCACACAGCAAGAGCTATGTCTTGGGACGCCATGGCACTTGGTCGGACATCCTGGGAGTGCCAGCATCCTGACAGGAGCACTTTAGGTTTCTACTTTACTAAGCACTTTTGTATACAGTCACGTATTTCACTCTTCGTATAAATGAATTTTATTTATATATAAATATATATATATATATATTCATTCCACAAGGAACCAAGGGTGGTAATAAGTGTGACTCACTCACTCCTGTGCCAATTATAAATTAAGTCATAATTCAAGTCCTGAGACACTCCAGTCATTCCAAAGGGCATGAAAGCCTCATTTTCACCTACTAGCCATTTCCTAGAAATAGCTATTGTACTTTTTACATTTTGTACTCTTTCAAAATGCTATCAGACAAAAGAAACCCAGACTGATGTTTACAAGCTTTTACAGACCATTTGTATGTTTCTGATGCTTAATAAAGAAAGGAAAAGGAAAAAACACTGTCATTTATTTCCGACCTTTTTAAATGGAAAGACTTTTTTCTGAGTAAAGATTTTTTTCTGATAACCTGAGTAAATTGTTAATTTCCATCATTTCCCCAAAATTCCTCTACTTCATGACTCTGATTCATTTGGTTTGGTAAAATATGAGAAATTAAAGAAAAAGCAGCAAGAAATGTGGCCCAGTCCTCACTTTTATGAAAGCATGAAAATAGTCTTAAATAATAAATAAACTCCTCAATAAGTGGGCCTAACACTGTACCCAACAAAGAAATAGGAAATAAGATTTCTCACCGCCAGGTCACTATATATGTGGTCACCAAAATACAACACTTTGGAGCCCCTCCATCCAGTAAGCTTCAAAAATTCATATAAATTGCCCTGCAATAACAGAAAAATACGGGTGTTATATTGCATTATATGACAGATAAAAGGCCTGTACACCCCATGGCCCAAGATATCTACTTTTTTTTTAAACTTAAAATATTTTTGCTTTTACAGTTTAAGTATCGAAATATTAAGATAAAAAACATTTATGTGAAATCTTTGAGCCCTTTCTTCTAAGTCAAATGCACTTTTCAGGAGGGATTCATATTGTATACCTTCTTAAGGATCTTTTTTTTACATTTAATATTCTGTAATTTATTGACCATGTCAATAAGTATTCGCCTGCCATGTAATTTCAGCAGCTGAGACCCACCCATGATTCGTTTCATCAATTATCTGATACTAGACATTTACCTTCCTACCTATTTTGTAAGTAACATCATGATAAACATTCTTTAGCAAAGCTTTAGCTACCTCTTAATAGTTTTCTTCAGCTAGCTACATCTTAATCATTTTCTTCCCCTAGCTTCCTAGATGGGGAATGGCTGTATCCAAGCTAATCTTTCAGGCCTAGAAAATATACTTAGTGCCAAATCCATCAGTCTGTTACATATACAACAGGTATAAGCCAGTTGGACAGTATATAATACAAGGAATGTACTACACAGTTCAAAAAAAACTATATCATGCTCTTCTGTAATTTTATGTTATAAATATTATACAAATATAAAATGTTTAAAGGATAAAATTTTAAAAACTAATTTCAGTAACACAAAAATGGACAGCGATTCAATCATTTACTCGACATGGGAGAGCTTTATGTGAAACCAAAATATATCAAAACTGTACCTGAAACACAGTTCATCAGGAAATAATTACTAATTGGGGCAAAACGCCATGTGATTAAACACTTCTTAAAGAGAAACTTCTATTTTACTACTGGCATTCTAAATTTTATATCCTACAGAAAAAATGCTTAAAAATATATTTTTTTAAAAGCTGCTCAATTCTGAGTTAATTCACACAGAGCACATTGAAAATACATTGACTTAAGCTTAAATTTTGCCACCAAGTTACAAACAGTCAATTCAAGCAGAGCCCCCAGGACTGTGCCGACTACGTGAGCCTCAGTGAATGCCAGCTGTGACATCCTTATAACTGATCACAAAGCACAGCGACTAAGAGGACAGACGGGTCACGAGATACCTGCTTGTAAATCTGGCCTTTCTGCAGTTTGTAGATCTTATCCCAGAGTAAGACACCTTTCTCATTCACCTTTCGGAAAGGTCTAACAACAGAAACAGGAAACGTTACCATGTGTGGTGGCAGTGCAGGCTGTGTGCTGGATGAAAGACTCCACGGTTACTCCCCGGAGAGAGAAACGAGCCCCACAACCCAAACCAAACCCCACCACCACGTTCCCCAGCCTGGTGCAAAACATCCCATGCTGCAGACCACGGGACCCAGAAAGGGCTAGTGAAAAACTAACGCCAGAGTCAGATGAATCTGGAAAACACTGTGCCCTAGACATGTCCCTCTTTAAAAGTTACTGGTGGTTCTGAAAAGCCCTCCTACAAAGAAACTTTCTTTAACCCAGATTTTCCAACCTTATTCAACCATGCAGACAACATTTTACCAAAAATAAAGCTTATAGAAATACTGCTTATTACATTCATCCAGCTTTGCATTTGAAATGCAGCCAGTCTAGATACAAGACACATCAGAGAATCGGGCATATTATTTTATGATGGAAAATAGGAAAAACAGAACAAAGGCCTCATTCCTCAACCTGGGTGTGCTACTCCAAAAAAAACACAAGGTTTATTTGTCCTTTTTCTTTATTTAGGTAATACTTATTTGAACTGCTTTTCTGGTGAGAAAAATATAAACTCACTACAAAAAACATCTGGAAAATGTAGACAAATACAATAAAGAAAAAGAAAATCATCCATAATTCCAGTACCCAGGTAGAAACACATGAGTTCAGTCCATATCTTTTGGTCTTTATGTATCTTTCTCTTTTTTATGAATATAAAATGAGGATCATTTCTGGATACTGCTATGTATCTTCTCTTCTCCAAGGCTGTGAGCAATTTCCCATGTGATTCATATATCATTTTTTACAGTCAGGAGATATGTTCACTGCCTTTAAAAAAAAAAAACCTCATTTTTAATGACTTCATACTATCCTCTCATATGGATGTTCCTTCACCTTCATCATCATAAATAACAGAAGGATGAATACAGGGAGAGGATTTTTAATCCAGACATCTAGAGTGAGAGTGAGTGAGCCGTGCTGGGTTCCTCCAGGGAAAATCTAATAATCTAAGACATCATCCTGCCACTGTGCATAAACATGACACAGGAGGGAGGTCCATGGTGAAAGGGGAGATGAGGTCCTTCCCCTGACCACCTCCCTGAGATCCAAAAAGAAAAGGCCAGAGAGCATTTTATCAGTGACCAAGCAGCCAGGCAGTGATTACAGCTACAGGCACATCTACATCTAACTCTAAAACATACAGATTGAACATTCTCTTAAATTCTCAGTCTCTGCACATGGTTCCTGGTTTTGCCTTTTCTTCCAGGAGTCACTGTGACACTCAGGAAACTGGAATTTAGCATCACAAGAGGAATTTAATCCACTCAACACTGACTACAGGACACCGAATTATCAAGCTTTAAATCACCTAGCATAGGAACTTCCCTGGCAGTCCAGTGGTTGAGATTTTTGCCTTCCGATGAAGAGGGTACAGGTTCGAGCCCTGCTCAGGAAACTAAGTTCCCACGTGCCTTGCAGCCAAAAACCAAAACATAAAACAGAAGCAATACAAATTCAAAAAAGATCTTCAAAATGGTCCACATCAAAAAGATCTTGAAAACAGAAAAAAGAAAAAGACACATCCCATCATGGATATAGTGTTACTGTTAAAAAATAAATCACCTAGCAGAGCAGGGAAGACTGCATGGTTACCTATTGCAGGACAGAGAAATGTAGGTAAAAGTGTTTCAAATGTGGGCCATTACTACAAAAATATGAATCATTCTTATAATCCCAGTGCAGTACCTCGCAATGCCACTGACATTTGGGGACGATGACTTCCCTGGTGGCTCAGATGGTGGAGAATCTGCCTGCAATGTGGGAGACCTATGTTTGTTTCTGACTTGGAAGATCCCTAGGCGAAGGGGATGGCTACGCACTCCAGTATTCTTGCCTGGAAAACTCCATGGACAGAGGATCGTGGCAGACTGAGCTACAGTCCATGCGTCACAAAGAGCTGGACACAACTGAGCGACTAATACACTCTTGGTGAACAGCTCAGTCCAGGATGTTAAAAAGACATTTTAGAACACTTGACCCTACCCTCACCCCACCCACCACTAAATGCTAAGAGTGCAACCCAAACTCCCATGCCTCTATTTCCCAAAGCTACCATGGCAGAAAGTCTTTATCTAAGTCTGGGTAGAGATTTACTCCATTTGATGCAAAACCTGTGTTGCAGAGAAGTTTTGCAAAATCTAAGGACACTTAGTGCACCATTTAGAGTTCTATTTAAGGAGCTACTCACCAGGTGGTTTGTTGTTGCTATTTTGTTACACTTCACAATGCATCCACAGAGAGAGATCTAATTTACTATGTGATGTTATGTTTGGATTCTAACTGCTGTCCATCATTTTCTTAAAGACTGACTCATAGGACTGACTAGCCTGAGTTAAATCGAGAACTGTTTCAATAATAAGCTATCTGCTATGTACATACTCATCCTACCTTTATTCCAATTACTTGTTAGGAGGTTTGTTAAGTATCAAAAGCTATAATGTCAGATGCTTGTGACTTTCCAATTGTATTTCACCAAGACACATTATCACAATATCACCAAGACACAGTTCAGTATTCAGAGCATCAGATGAATAAAATCTGGTCTCTAAAAAGACAGACACTTACCGCCGCTTATCGTTAAAGAAGTTGGGCTTCTCAGCCTGAACAATGACCACATCAAACAGGTCCCTCCAGTCTTTTCCAACAATATACCTCATCCCTTTGTCCCTAGAACAACATGGCAGCCAGGTTAGCCTAACATTGAAGGGATTAACTATTCTTGCGATTTTTTCTTTCAAATTTTCCACTATTTAAATACACAGAACATCGGAAGTGAGCCAGAAACTAGGCAGGAAACACAGAACTTACACAAAGCTACTGGGGCTGTTGGTGATAAGAAACATCTTCTTGCCATGATCAGCCAGCTTGGCCAACACCGCACGGGTCTGCTCAGCGTAGCAGATGTACTTTTCTAAAGAGCAAGAGGAAAATGCACACAGGGTTTCAGGGTGAAGTCAGCCAATCTGCAAGCACTTCCTAAGGGGGGCAGATGGATCCAGCACCGTCTGGGGCCTTCAAGAAGCCTGGTTCAAGTCGGTATACTGGTGCCCAGTGAATCAGTAACCAAGACCTTGCCTCTTCAGTCTAAGTGGGAAAAACTTAAGTGGCTGTCACTGCCTGCTCCTCTAGAGTCAGGATTATGTCAACTTCTGAGACAAAGGGGAGGGAGACATGTGAGGTGCAAGGAGGCAAGGTCCCTGCACTGCACGCAGAAGAGGTACTTCGGGGGCTTCCCTGGTGGTCCAGTGGTTAGGAATCTGCCGGCCAACGCAGGAGACACAGGTTCGATCCCTGGTCTGGGAGCTAAAATCCCCCATGCCACAGAGCAACTCAGCCCATGTGCTACAACTACTGAGCCTGCGCTCTAGAGCCCGTGAGCCACACTGAATCTTGGGTGCTTTACAGCCCTTGCTCCACAACAAGAAGACGCTGCAATGAGAAGCCGTCGAACCCCAACCAGAGTAGCCTCCACTCGCCACAGCTAGAGAAAGACTGAACACAGCAATGAAGACCCAGCATAGCCAAAAATAAATTTTTTTCTTTTTTAAAGAAGAGCTACAGACCCTGCTCAGCACCTGGAGTGATATGCCTACAAAATTATACAACAAAAGGAAATGCTGATCTTTTGTTATGTACATAACATCTGGTACATACCAATATCTGCTTCAATTGCTCTGTACATGATTCCTTTGGTGTGCACGTCCCGAATTGAATCCTGTCAAAAGATAGGTTTTTAATCGGTCTGAGTATAACTAGGATAGTCTGAGTGAGAGGACAAGCGAAAGGTCATGTAGGATAATGTCTGTCTGCAGAGCCTGGCAACCAAGGCACTAAATGAAATCTACATTCTGGTCCATTTATCATGGGCAGGAAGAAACTTAAGTTTCCATGGTGATAGCAGCAGGTTCCAGTGCAATTTTCGAAAGAGTCACTTGGAGGAGGCAATTTATGTGAACAATTCTGAATGAAGTCCCACAGGATGAACAGTCATTTATATGCCGAATGAGGACCAGGTAATTTCAGGTCACCCGACAAAGGGAAGGACTGCTGCTTTCCTCTTTGCACCCTTCTCTGGACCCCAACAACAGATTCTGTGCCCTAAAAAAAGAGGCAGAGACCAGTCGGATAGGATCCTCCTCTCTTCAGTGCTACCAAAAGGCAAGGAGCTGTCAAGGAGCTCAGAACGCAGGCAGAGCTTTGATCCAGCAGGCAGACACAAGGAAGAGCCTGGCAGAGCGGCAGCCTGATGCCTGGCACGTGTCAAAGCACAGCCCTGCTCTCAGGGGGGCTCTGAGCAGGTCTACTACATAGGTGGGCATTCCTGGAAGCACATCGAAACTTTCTGGAGCCTGTAGCAGAGGACTGGGCTGCAGGAAAAACTGGGCCATAAGAAATCCCATGGAGAGAGGAGCCTGGTGGGCTACAACTCATGAGGTTGCAAAAGAGTCAGACATGACTTAGTGACTAAACAACAACCACAAAACCTTGGAAAACTGATAGGTGCTTACTGTCAGGAACAAGCATCTCCTGATTGTAAACTCAACCTCAATTACCTTCCGGTAGAGGCCTGTTTCAACGGCACATCGGCAGAAGGCAGTGGTTAAGAGCAAGCCGAAGTGCAGCTTCCTGGCCTGAAATCCAGGCTCTGCTACTTACTAACTGGATGTCCTTGGGCGACTTACTCAGCCTTTCTGTGCCTCAATTTCTCTATCTGTAAAATGAAGGCGATGATATCTCATGGCATTCTTGTAAGGATTTGATTAATTAATAGGCATATAGCATTCAGAAAAATACTGCCTGGAACACAGTACCTGAACACAGAACATAGTGCCTGAATACACAAATGTAGAGGTAGTTAACACTTCATAGTAAAAACTGAACTTTGTAGTAAACAACTTTCCTCATGAATGCTAAGCGTTACATAACTCCAGTAATTCTTAAAACTTCTTAAAGATAAAGTATCTGTGTGAGCCTAAACAGAGAATGGAAATTAAATATTTAAATTTAGCTAAAACAATACCAAACTGGTATTGAGAAACTGTAATTCACCCTGTATTTTCTAAAACCCATGATTTGAGGCAGTCAATATTTAAACCTACCCATGAACACATAATAAAAACACTGTAGTATGTATATACAGATCTTCTAAAAGTCTGCATGCTCAGTCACTCAGTCACGTCCGACTCTTTGGGACCCCATGGACTGTAGCCCACAAGTCTGTCCATGGCATTTTCCAGGCAAGAATACCGGAGCAGGTTTCCATGGGCACGTCTGTCCATGGCATTTTCCAGGCAAGAATACCGGAGCAGGTTGCCATTTCATTCTCCAGGGGATTGTCCTGACCCAGGGATTTAACCCTCAAATCTTGAGCCTCCTGTGTTGGCAGGTGGATTTTTTATCAGTCCACCACCTGGGAAGCCCCTTTTAAAAATACAGATATTTAAATTTTATATATACAAAGATACTTAGAAATATGCATTAAAAATATATATTAAATAAGCAATATATAAACACATTTTTAAGTACTAAAAAAAGCTCAGACAGCTTAAAGAATGCATCTATAAACACAGGTAAATGTGAACATAAATTAAAATACATAAATACAAAATTATTTAAATGATGTGGGTATGTATATGCACACAGAAATCTAGGTAACAAGGACCCTCTTTTTTAACAAACAATTTGACTCATTTCTAATTCTCCTAACCCCTTTCTTAGGATTTCCAAGGTTAAATGGCAAATAAAAGAGATTCGAGACAAAGGACGATCTCAAACACCCAGCTGACAATGGAAGCCAGAGATTCTATTACTTCTGAGGAGCTGGAAGAGGTGCAGCATGGTGACCCCCCCATGTCCACACAACCTTGACGTCTTTGTACAGGTGCACAGGTTCATAATCGATGTTGTTCTTCAGAAAGTACTCGTTCACACAGGACAGCAGGGTCATCTCGGGCAGGGAGAAGATGTCCATGAACTGCTTCATGGTGTTTCCGGAACTCTGCAGACAGGGAGGGAGGCTTTAGCAAGGGAGCCAACACCACAGCAGACTTTACATCCACCCGGGGGATCCTGGTCATCAACATCTGGCTCCCTCCCCACAAGGAAAGAAAAACTCTAATAAAAAAGTAAAAAAGTTCACCCTGTTTCTTGTCCTTCATGGCAGAGCTGATGTCTCACTCTAAGTGCAAATGGGCTTTCCAAGGAAATGCCCTGACTTCCCCTCAAAAGTCTAGCCAGCCTTCCCTTTCTGTTCTCCTTTGGGTTCCATCCAATTTTCAGCTCACACTCTTTCATCATACACAGAGGAAAGGCAGTAAATTGATTTTTGCCCATGTGAATGACACAAAAAGCCACTAACTCTCCTGAATTTGAGCACCACCACTCCCACCCCGTCAAAAGCCCACATGGGAGCTTGGAAAAGAGCCTTTCCCTGAACACTTGCGATTTATAAGACTAAGTTTACCAGGTGGCTAGGCATCTTCCTTTGGTAACACATTTTGGTAACACAAATAAGAGACTGCATCTAACAGGACAAGAAGCAAAAATTCTAAGGCAAAGAGGACCACAAAAGTTAGAAAGGCAGAGGCCTCCCTTAGGCACAGAGCAGTGTGCTGCCTGCTCTTAATCTCAGGGGAGGCAGCAGCTGCTACAGTGATGACCCCAGTGACTCCTCCAGAGAGTGGGGACACGCCTGGGGAGGTGGTGGCAAATGGGGGAGGACTACAAGGAAGGTGCAAAGAGCCTTCAGCAGGTAGGGAGGAAGGGTCGAGAAAGGAGAACCATGAAAGAACCCAGAGCGACTCGAACATACTCACCTATCTCAAATTGAGGGTCTCTCAAAACACAACCTCAATTGCCTTCTTGAGTCCTTGTGAGCAAAGAGTCTAGTAGTTTAAGATCCTAAAGCTACCAGGCCACATTTCATAAAGGAAAAAGATAAGTTACTTTAAATAAATAATTTCTCATTACCTTCCCATAAAAGTCGCTCATCTGTTCCAAAGGCACGTGGGAACCCTCGTACATTTCAATGACCTCCTCATCGGGGACCACACTGAGGCCTCTGGGAAAATCACAGGCAGGGCAGTTAGCATCAATTAGAGACAGACAGCAGCGATATTCAGACCTCCAGTGACTGCTGAAATTTTTCAACTGAGGTGCAAGACGCTGTTGTCACAAGGAAGCAGGAGGTGGTGCCACTGGTAACTGCTACAAATAACAGGCATGGTGCTGCTACTATTACTACTACTATTGTTCTGCTGGAAATGAGAGCAGGAAAGACAGTAGCTGACACCACATGGTACCCACAGAATGCCAGAAGTGAATTCCACACAGTCACTTCATTCTCAGCAGTCTTAGGAGTGAGGCACTATTATTCTTCCCAATTTCCAGCAGAAGCCACCAAAGCACAGAAAGGTCACAGATCCTGCTCCAGGTCACCAAAGTAGAAAGTGCTGGGTCAGGACTGGCTCCTGGGCTCTGCAACCACCACATCACACTGTCTCCTTTAACAAGGCACACGGTCTCCTAATGACTTGCTTCGGGTGGGTTTTTTTTTAATGTTTTAACTACGTTAGGGAGAGAGGCTGGTCTGTCCCCATCACTCTCCTGCCCTCTGACGCTCTACCCTAAGAAGATCAGTGCTGACGCAGAGTCAGGCAGCAGGCTCAGGCGGACTAACCCCCACGGTCAGGATGCTGGACACGGAATGATCTACAGCACGGGATGCTCTAGCACGGAATGATCCCAAATGCTGTATCACAGTGAGGGCCAGGTTCCCCATCTGTAAAAAGCAGAGGTAACATGCACCACCGGCCTGCTTCTGCGGGCTGCACCAGAATCTGTAAATGAATCCAGCTCATCCGAACAGAGGGAACAAACACTATGGCGTGAGTGGCCCAGATTCTACCCCTGCCTCTGGCGCCTGTGCTGCGAGCAGGTGCTTTCACCTGCAACTTAATGGTCTCAGACGTCCTCCCCTGGAATCGCCTCTAGAGCACTGTGAAGGGAAACGTCTGCTCCCCGCCCCCTTCTCTAAGGAGAAGGCACCAGAGAAACAGACACCAGTGGTGAGGAAACCACAGAATGAATGACGGCAATACCAGGCCGTGCTACAGTCGGTGTAAAAATAACTCAGCTCGAATTTCAGTTACTCATACAGCTTATCACACAAAATCACTGGTCAATATTAAAGTACATATAAAACATAATTTATATTTGACATGTAACTTTAATGAAAACATCATCTCGGCCTCTTTCCTCCATTCTCCACTCTTGTTTTACTTTTTAAAATATCCAAGGAGATTCACTGATGTTTTGCGTCCGATCTTGATTAACTTGAAACAACTCCTGGCCTTTGAAAACAAAAAAGCACTGTGCTTCCCTTCCATCTTTGCTCCAGAAATCAGATAAGACACCGGGACCACACCAGCTTCTTCTAGACAGTGACCCTGGAAACCACTCTGGCTAAAGCAGCAGCAGTAAGCAGTACACACTCTAAAGGATCTAACACCTAGAAAGAGACTCAACACAGTGAAAAGGAACTCTGCCGGGTGAATTACCTTTCCTTCCCCACACGAGGACACTTCCAGTCCTTCAGCAGCCACTGCCACCTCCAGGACACATGTCCAGGCATGTGGCCACACAAACCACAGCTTTAAGGTCCACATAACCAAGTATCAGCTCAAAAGATGCACTGAACTCAGTGGGCCACACTCAGCTGAATTCTGCTGCAGGCAGTACCCACAACACACAGAGCTGCTGGAGCCGGGCTCAGATGGACAGTCAACTGCACCTGCATGTGGCCTAAACCAGAGCTGAAGTCACAATGAAAACTACTTTACACACCCCGTGTGTTTCTGAGAAATACAGGGTAGGAGCACAGATCTGAACGAGTCTGCCCTGGGTTCAAATCCCAGCTCCCTCAACTGCTAAGGGATTACCTGGACGAGGAACAAGTAATTTAACCTCTTTGGGTCTTAGTGTCATTTTTTAAATGAGCAGCAAAACCAGTACCCAATTCCTGGTGCTGCTGAGAAGATTAAATGAGTTGCTATAAAGAGAACGGCACCCAGTGCATGAGAAGCGCCATCCAGGTTCCGCACTATGGCTACGGTGGGAACAACCCTAGCTTTTCACCAGATTCCTAAAGAGACTTAAAACGTGGGTGCTAAACAGGCCTGTGGTGGGAAGTCAGTCTCCCCCTCGGCCCAGCAGTGCT
The DNA here is from genome assembly GCF_000754665.1 of Bison bison bison. Taxonomy (NCBI): domain Eukaryota; kingdom Metazoa; phylum Chordata; class Mammalia; order Artiodactyla; family Bovidae; genus Bison; species Bison bison. The sequence continues at coordinate 5,571,982 of NW_011494899.1, read as the reverse complement.
CACGTGCACAGCCCACATGCAACCTGAAAGCCACCCAGTGGAGGGGGACGCAAGGGCACGGGGCTCAGAGGGGAGCGAGGCTGAGGTGTGAGCGCTCTTCCCCTCCTTCTGCTCACTCATTATCCCTTCAGAGGGCTGAGAGGAGGAAAGGGACATTTTCCCAGGTGCCGCTGGGAAAGAACTCGCCTGCCAATGCAGGAGCTGTAAAAGACACAGGCTCGATTCCTGAGTCAGGAAGATCCCCTGGAGGAGGAAATGGCAACCTACTCCAGTACCCTTGCCTGGAGAATCCCATGGACAGAGGAGTCTGGTAGGCTACAGTGCACAGGGTCGCAAAGGGTCAGACATCACTGAAGCAACTTAGCGCACATGATGTTCCAAGCCTGCTCTAGTCCAAACAACCAGCCGCCCTGAGGTGGGTGTTGGAATCATGCCCATTTTAGAGAGCAGCAGGGGTAGGGTTCACACTCAGGAAGTGTGACTCCAGAGCCACACGAGCACCCCTGCTGCCTCAGCCGCCACACCCCCTTCTCAGCACTGAGGCCCCAGCGATCTTCCCAGGACCTCAACCTGAGCACTCCTTCCCCTTTAAATGCCTCAGTGGCCCCTCCTACCTAGTCCAATCCATACCTCTAACATAATAGACAATTTATCTGGAGAAGAAGGAACAAGGTAATTAGGAGCCACAGGATGGTGTGGCCCAGAAGAGAGGAAAGAAAGACCATGTCAAGCTGAGAGGGTGAGGAGAAGCCTTGCCACCTGTCAGCCATGCAGAAGGATGAGTGAGATTTCAAGAAGCAGAAAGGAAGGAAAACCGCATCCTGGAAGAATGCCAGCCTGCACAGATGCAGAGCAGTGAAAAGGAGAACTCAGAGGAAAGGTATTTATCTGCTATTTGCACAAATCTGGCATCCACTCCCTCTGAGACTGGCTGAAACTGTTAGAAAGAATAACTCCCTTTCTCTGCTTGACCTGGAGCTGAGGGTGGAAGCCTGGTACTGCCAGGGTTCACCACGTGGAGGTGCCTGCTGTGAGCAAACCCAGACAGGAGGAGTGTCAAGAGACAGAAAGAGCACTGACAACAACCATTTGGGCCTCTGGAGCCGGCTACACCTGCAACCAGATCTGTCCCTGGACTACACCATTAGTGAGTCCAGACTGGGT
>NW_011494899.1:5569454-5570718 GCF_000754665.1 Bison bison bison | reverse complement strand
CAGACTGGGTTTTTGTTTATGCCAGCTTGAGTTGTGTCTCAGTCACTTGCAACCAAGAGTTTTAACCAATCAAGGAAGTGAAGGAGCTGTGTATGGAAGAGGAGAAAGCTAAGGGTTTGTTTAGAGAAGGTTGATGGAATATTTAAGAGATCTGGGCTCTATTTCTTAGACAATGGGGAGCCATCCAGGATTCAGAAGAGACAAGGGGGTTATTGAAGGCAATGCTTTAGGTAAATCAGTCTAGCAAAACGTCCAGTCTGTGGGCTGTGCTGCAAAAAACCACAGGAGCCCAGGAGAGAAGGGGTAAGTGTCTGAGTCCAAAAGCAGATGGCAGACAGATTCGAAAGATCCGCTGAAGACTACCAGGTAACCCTCAGACATTCAGAAACGCTGCACATGGCCCAAGAGCACAGTCAGGAGCCAGACTGTCTGGGTCTGAATTCTACTTCCGTGTGGCCTTGGGCAAGTTACTGATTAACATCTCTGGAACCAATAGCAGTACCTACCTTATAAGATTATTTTGAGGATCAAATGAGTTAACTCAAAACCCTTACGGCAGTATCTGTTGCTCTGCAAAACTCAACATTGTTGAGTTGCTATTTATTATTTGCATCGTCACCACCACCTCTTCTCCCTCTTGAAACACCATTAAAATGACAGTAAAAGATAAATTGCTCAAAAGGTCAAAGGAAATGAGAGCAAAGACATCAGCACATAAGACATTTCAACATGTTTTTGGAAAACAGTTGGTAAAAGGAGGCCCCTGACTCAACAACATTGAGAACAGAGCCTGCAATGGGACCCCAAAGAGAGGAACTCATGAACCACCACAGATCCCCAGAAAGACTCAGCCATAAGAGGCACCAGGAAGCTACTGTAGGATGTGCTCTAGCAAAATGAGGGAGTAAAGTTAGAAAGAGGAAGAGATGAGAGCCAGGAAACAGAAAAAGTAGCAAACTGAAGTCCCTGGATGAGCAATCAGAGCAGATCAGAGTAGGAGGCAGTAGTCAAAAAAAAAAAAAGTAACTGAGAGATTATGTAAAACATTTGAGTTGTGGGGAAATAAATGCCTGCTTGATATCTGTGAAGGAACATTTAGGGAAAAAACTAGATAGCTACATAGGAAACTAAGCAAATAAAAACTGAGGTTATTATTAAACCTAGGAAAAACCAAACGCTGCACAAGAAAGAAAACAGTGCACTACTTGCTTAAGAATGAACACGACCTGTGGAATCATAATGCAAACAAGATGGTGAAGCAAGC
>NW_011494899.1:5562222-5569354 GCF_000754665.1 Bison bison bison | reverse complement strand
GTGAAGCAAGCAGAGAGGGATCGTAATGAGGTTAGGAAAATGAGGCTGGAGACAGGGCTGCATGTGCGGGAGGGCCAAGTCCTCAGTCCTCACAGCAGGGACAATGTCCAGAATTAATAAGTTAGGAAACAGAAGTATGAGCACATTATTTAGGAACAGAAAGAAAATACCAAATATTTATACATATGTATAAATGTATAAATATTTATACATATGGTAAAGAACCTGCCTTCAATGTTGGAATCCTGGGTTTGATCCCTGGGTTGGGACGATCCACTGGAGAAGGGAAAGGCTACCCACTCCAGTATTCTAGCCTGGAGAATCCCATGGACAGAGGAGCCTGGTGGGCTACAGTACATGGGGTCACAAACAGCCAGACACGACTGAGTGACTAACACTTTCACTTTCACATACCTATATACACACACACACAAACCACAATCCTCAACAGCATCCCCAAATTTGAGAATTAGAAAAGGCAAAACCCTTTATTTCAAAGTTACAAAGATCTCTCACTGAGCTCAGTACTTCTACTAATTCTAATAAACAGGAAGAAAAGAGACAATGTTCAAACTACTCAACTATCACGGTGGGAACAACCTGCCCCCACCACCCTCCCCCATCTCCTCTGCAGGACCCTCACTCGGGGCCACCATCGCCTCTGGAGAGCTCGCCCTCCCCAGAGTCCTCCAAAGTGGCCCCCCGTGGCCTGAGCACACAGCCATCGTAGCCTGGGTCACTGTGGACTGCACGCACTGGTTTCCTCGTGTGGATTCCCACCTACATTCCAAGCCCCTTGAGGACATCCTCACAAGCCAAACCATTAGCATCTAACACGGTAGTGGCCCGATCAATGTTCCTGAATGACGGATGCAGTGGGCAAATGAATGAATGCTTTACAGATACACACTGCAGCCCCCCAACACTAAACAGTCAGGGAGTCTTGAAAGCCAAAGCACTTTGCTTACTTGAGGGGGAAGGGGTTAAATTTACCTGCTCCTACTCTTACCTGTAGACGGTTCCCAGCTGGATATAATGAAAAGCATCTATCTTCATCAAGACCGCCTTCAAAAACACAAGCACATGCAGGTAAATTAACGCACCACAAATTGCACATTTAAGGAAAGTTCCAGGTGTCACTGTGAATCCTATCAACATTAAGTCATCATACACAAAGAAACACACTGTATGTTTTTGAAAGGTTTGCTTGCTAATTAAAGCACTGTGCAGCCCATTAAGGAAATGACCTGTCTTCAAAAAAAAAAAAATATGACAACCAGCTCCTCCTCAAAACATCGAAATTGACTATTTGGACATAAGTAGTATTGCCCAGAGGCTAAATGCATTCATGCTCTTCCAATATACAGTCTCCTGAAAAAGACTTCATCCAAAAGTGTTTTGGATAATTTAGTTCTGCAGCCCCAGAGAATATAATTTCAAATCAATTGCATGCAGCAAAGAAAAGCACCAAGAATACATTTTATTCCCGAACGTGCTAAACTGTAGAAAAACATGAGAATTACACCTACCCGCTGCACGTCATAATGCAGTCCACGAATTGCAAAGTTTGGGTCATACTCATACTTCCTGATTTCCACGGGATACTAAGAAGGAAGAAAGGAACTGGTTTTAGCTAACGATGTACTAAGGTCGAGGTCAAGATAGCATCCACACTTGGCCTTTGTTCGGAGGTTGAGGAGGCTGGTGCACCTGGGTAGGAAGCTGTGGTCAGAAAAGATGGACCGCAGCTGGCCTCCTGCTTCAGGCCAAGTGCCTCTGGGCCACAGAGCCCCCTCCTCTTTATCTGCCCACACACAGGGAAGGCCTCAGCCCCCCAACGTCCCCAGTCTTATATTCTCCCCTCAGCTGCAGGAATCCCTTGGCCATCCATACAGCCTTCCTCCCCCTGGGGCCAGAGACACCCTCTCTCAGCACATGGTTCCCTGTTATGGCTCCAATGCTGGTTCAGAACGCGTGGCCTGGCTCCCCTGCTATTTCCTAGTCATAAACTTGTCCCTCCCACTACACAAAAATCCCAGCCCCTTCTTTTTTTTTTTTTTCCAGCCCCTTCTTTATCCACTACTTTCCTCTCTCCCCAGATCTCAGAAGTAGAATACCAGTGACCCCACTGGTAGCAGGCCCCACCATGCCCATTTAACAGAAGGGACCTCAGAGACTTCTGATGAGACAACCTGGCCCAGGCCACACAGCAGGGATGTGGAGGGGCACGGGGGTCAGGGTCTCCCCACTGCCCCTGCGCTCAGAACATGGACCTACCAGCCAGAATATCCACTCCTGAGTCCAGGGAGGCTGTGTCCCCACGATCTCCCAATCATGATGGAATCTGCTTATGTAAAAGCCTAGACAACCATCAACCAGCACAGCAGCCCCTCTGCGTGACTGCACTGCCATCTCCTCGTGCACAGCCAAGGTCACGCGTGTGCGAGAACACCTCCTGGAATCACCAGGCTGACCCACACGCAATGAGTAATTCCAGCCAAACTGCAGGGAGCGCTGAGTCAAATGTCACATTTGAGCTCATTTATCTAACACCCTTCACATGTGCCAAGAAATCACTCAATGCTATTTCCACTCCTGGGCGTTTCCAAGAATCTTGCACACAGTGTATGGTCCTTCATTTTTACTAATACACTTCACACACAGACACACATACACGGAAACTCTGGTTGGGAACACTGTTAACAGTAACATCTAGTCGAGGAAGTCAAAGACGCTCCCATCAGCCAGGAAGTGACACATTTCTCCAATGACCTATGGCTAGATTTTCTGGACTCATAGAGCTTAGAAAGTGCCTACCAGCCAGAAAAACATGACTCACCCAACGTGTCATGAAAATGACTGGTGTCCCTGACAGCAGAAGAACTATAAACAATAAAAGACGCTTACTTGGGGTTTTATTAAAAATCTTCTGATTTGGGCTTTGTCTGGGTTTCCTTCAGTTCCTAGATTTGTTCTCATTCTGAATGCAATCTGGACAGGCTAGTGTGTGCAGGCAAAGATCAAAGTTTCCCCTTAAAATGCTACAGAACTGTCCTTTACAGCTTTAAGTAAAGTTAATACTAAAATGCTGCAGAGAAATCCAGCAATTCCCTGTGCATAATTTCTAAAATTCTGTAGCCTGTCCACATGGCCCCCTTCCTGGATAATCAATCACGGAGCTCTGGAAAGAGCTGCGAACCTCCACATTACAACACTGCCTTTGAGTTCCTGAGGTCCCAATGCCTATAAATATGATATATCTGCTTTTCAGAGGTCTCAGTTTGATATTTAAAGTAACCTAAATTATGAGTCTAATTAGAGGAGAGCAAAAGCGTATAGAAACAAAGTTCTCCAAGATCCACACAGAATATGAAGCCAGGACAAAACTACCTGCATCATGATACTCTCTTAACAGGTGGAATTCAACGAGTATGTCAAGTGTTTACTGAGCATGTACTTTGTGCCAAGGCCTAGGAATGCAGTAGTGAACAAAACTGACACCATCAGGACTTCCCTTGCGGTCCAGTGGTTAAGACTCTGAACTTCTGCCACAGGGGGCATGGGTTCGATCCCTGGTCAGGGAACTAACATCCTGTATGCCGTGCCGCATGGCCAAAAAAATTAAAACAATAACAACATATCAAAAAAAAATTTTTTAAACTGACACCATCTCTGCCCCTAAGAAGTTTCCATCCTATGGTGGGCAGGCAAAACAAATCAACATTTGTACAGTGCTTCATAGTGGTAAGTAAAGGGTTTGGAAATCTGGTGGAAAAAAAAAAATAAAGAGCAAGGCTTCAGGCTACCTGGAGCCAGGCAGGACATTCCACCAGAGGAACCGGAAAGCACAGAGGCCCAAAGGTAGGAGCATGTGTGGCGGTTCAAGGAGTAGCCAGGTGCCTGCTGTGGTTGGAGCGCAGTGAAAGCAGGTGGGAGGAGGCGAGGCGGGTGAGGAAGCCAGGGTCCAGGAGCATTGGAGGCCTTCAGTGTCACTCCAAGCGTGATGGGAAGGCTCGGGGGGATTCTGAGTCCAAAAGTGAAATGACTAGTGTTTAAAGGTTCACTCTTGCTGCCGAATGGAGAACAGACTAAGGGGCATGAATGGAAGCAAGGGGCCTAGTTTAAGGCTACTGCACCATCGGGTGGGAGGTGATGGTGGCGTAGACCAGGGTGGAGGCAGCGCGGGAGGTGAGAAGTGGATGGAGGCAGGACATATTTCCATTGAATATTCTTCTGAATGAGTGAAAAGAGAGCTCACAGCTGCAGAGACTAACTTCCTCTCATACAGTGCAGCACCCGAAGGGAGATTAAGAGTCATCCCTGGTTCGGGAAGATTCCACGTGCCATGAAGCCACAATTACTGAAGCCTGCACCCTAGAGTCCGTGCTCCACAACAAGAGAAGTCACTGCAATGGGAAGCCTGCGTACCACAACGAAGAGTAGCCCTCCCCCGCCCACCCCACCCCACCCCACCCCTACCACCCCATCCGCCCCGCTCACTGCAGGGACAGAGAGCCTGCATGCAGCAATGAAGACCCACCACAGCCGAAAAAATAAATAAATCTTTAAAAAAAACTCTCACTCTCTTTTAACAAAAGACGAGAGAATGGATAATTATGAAGAGGCTGGAACATTCACATCTGCTTTTAGGGAAGATGCTAAATTGCAAACTTGCTGCTCTATTACTGTGCATCTCAAAAGCAGATGTCTCTCATCTTCTCAAGTACTTTTAGTCTTTAGCAGAAAAAAAAAAAAATGGAACCACACTCAGTGCTTCCAACAGCATCGTGGAAGAATCATTTCAGATCCAAAACCAGAGAAAAATTTGCATAAGCATAATTGCCTCTATTAATATGTCTGATATAATTAGTGTTAGGACATACTTCTTTTATTAAAGCAACAAACAGACATAATGGGAATGAAATTTCAACTATCTTAAATCAAGAAGCTTTTCCAATCAGAATGAGTATACCTTTCTTTCCTTTATTTCATCTCTCTTTGCCCTCAAAGTTCATAAATTTTTAATCTTCATGAATATTTTATTTTTATCTGAACAATAAACCCATAGGATAGAAAGAAAAGGTGTTACTAATCCCACAAAGGCCAATGTAAACAGAAGACAGCATCTGTGCCTTGCAAACAGACAGATTGAAGTTCAAATTCAAGGACTTCCCTGGTGGCCCAGTGGTTAAGACTCCACCCTTCCAATGCAGGGGGCACAGATTTGATCCCCAGTTGGGGAACTAAGATTCTACACGCCATGTGGTTTGGCCAAGAAATAAATAAATTAATGAATTTTTTTTTGTAAGTTCAAATTCTGGTTCTGCCTTCTTTCTTGTCTTGTGGCTTTGAACTACTAGCTGGACTCTGTAAGTCTCAGTTTGCTCAACTGTAAAACAGAGACACTATCTGTCTGCAGGGCTGTCACGCAGATTAGCAATAACAGTAACAACAGCTAATAACAGTAGTAATAGTTAACCTTTAATGAGTGTTTTCTATGTGCCAGGCACTTCACATAAATCAACTCCTTTAATTATGACAATAACATTGTGAGGAAAGTACTACTGCTGTGCCCATTTCACAGAGGACAATACTGAGGCCCAGAAGCATTAAGTCTGTTACTCAAGATTACCTAAAGGATAAGTAGTAAAAGCCAGGATTCAAAATCCAGAAGTCAGGCTCCAGAGCCTGTGCTTTTGGCACCGAGCAGACAATGAACAGACGGGGTGCTGTTAGCATAATGACTTTCATTTTATAAGTAATATCACAGCAATGATATTTTATTTTTTTTTAATAAGTTTTATACGTAATGTCACAGCAAACACTGCAGACGACCTAGAATTCAAACACCAGCTATGGTGCAAGACCCCTTCAGCTCGGAGTGCAAGACTCTCTAGCAGGGAGGTGGGGAGATGGTGGGGCGAGCTGGCAGACAGGCCAGCAAGGGCAGGACCACCTCACTCTTACTCTGCTGCCATCCTCAAAGTCAAGGGAAAGGTCCGTAGGTTAGATCGAAGAGAAGGGAATCTCTTGAACAAATGGAGACATGCAGCTGGGTGAAGAGTAGCTAGATGAGTTTACCTCTGATCAAGTGGCCATAACTAAAGAGAGCCTGGTGGGTGAGGGAATGTTACTTTGGGCAAGCACCATTTCTGCATTGTGAATAAGGACGGATGAGTTTCTTATTAATCCCACTGACAGCCAAAAGCTGAGGGGAATCAGGAAATACACTGCATCAAATGGCAAGGACCCAGAACTTATGGACCCTTTAACAACAGTACTGAAGGTCTGCTATCCAGAACCAGGAAGCCGATGGTCAGCCCCTGTTCCACACTAGTCAGACCCCACCTGCAGGAACAGCTTCAGTTCGGAGCCTCATACTTGAGGGGGATAAACCAGAGGACACACAAAGTGATGAAAAAGAAAGGAGGTCAAAGGGGAATGGCTGGGAAAACCAAGAATAATCCAACTGGGAAAAGAGAAGACCGGAGGGCATAACAGTCCATTATAACACCCAGCCCGTGACTCAAATAGTCAGGTAGAAAACATTCGTGTTCATGATTTAGGTTTCTAGGCTACTCATGTCCACCCTTGCTCATCCCCAGCCCACCTCTGTGGATAAACTCCTTCCAGACTCCACTGAAATGTCACCTTCTTGGCTCTTTCCTCAGGCAGGAGGAATTCCTGCAGAGAAATTCTCTCGGGCAGAGAAAACTGTTCAAACCATCCTCCACACAGGTCTAGCTCTCTGTTTAGATGTCTGTAGGGCTCCACCAGGTGGTTCAGTTCAGTTCAGTCGCTCAGTTGTGTCTAACTCTTTGCGACCCCATGAATCACAGCACGCCAGGCCTCCCTGTCCATCACCAACTCCTGGAGTTCACTCAGACTCACGTCCATTGAGTCAGTGATGCCATCCAGTCATCTCATCCTCTGTCGTCCCCTTCTCCTTCTGCCCCTAGTCCCTCCCAGCATCAGAGTCTTTTCCAATGAGTCAACTCTTCGCATGAGGTGGCTAAAGTACTGGAGTTTCAGCTTTAGCATCATTCCTTCCAAAGAAATCCCAGGGCTGATCTCCTTCAGAATGGACTGGTTGGATCTCCTTGCAGTCCAAGGGACTCTCAAGAGCTGTCTC
>NW_011494899.1:5557860-5561690 GCF_000754665.1 Bison bison bison | reverse complement strand
TTTCTCCCGGCAATCTTGATTCCAGCTTGTGTTTCTTCCAGTCCAGCGTTTCTCATGATGTACTCTGCATATAAGTTAAATAAGCAGGGTGACAATATACAGCCTTGACGTACTCCTTTTCCTATTTGGAACCAGTCTGTTATTCCACGTCCAGTTCTAACTGTTGCTTCCTGACCTGCATACAGATTTCTCAAGAGGCAGGTCAGTAGGTGCCCAATATGCTACTGGAGATCAGTGGAGAAATAACTCCAGAAAGAATGAAGGGATGGAGCCAAAGCAAAAACAATACCCAGCTGTGGATGTGACTGGTGATAGAAGCAAGGTCCGATGCTGTAAAGAGCAATACTGCATAGGAACCTGGAATGTCAGGTCCATGAATCAAGGCAAATTGGAAGTGGTCAAACAGGAGATGGCAAGAGTGAATGTCGACATTCTAGGAATCAGCAAACTAAAATGGACTGGAATGGGTGAATTTAACTCAGATGACCATTATATCTACTACTGCGGGCAGGAATCCCTCAGAAGAAATGGAGTAGCCATCATGGTCAACAAGAGAGTCCATAATTCAGTACTTGGATGCAATCTCAAAAACGACAGAATGACTTCTGTTCGTTTCCAAGGCAAACCATTCAATATCACAGTAATCCAAGTCTATGCCCCAACCAGTAACGCTGAAGAAGCTGAAGTTGAACTGTTCTATGAAGACCTACAAGACCTTTTAGAACACCCAAAAGATATCCTTTTCATTATAGGGGACTGGAATGCAAAAGTAGGAAGTCAAGAAACACCTGGAGTAACAGGCAAATTTGGCCTTGGAATACGGAATGAAGCAGGGCAAAGACTAATAGAGTTTTGCCAAGAAAATGCACTGGTCATAGCAAACACCCTCTTCTAACAACACAAGAGAAGACTCTACACATGGACATCACCAGATGGTCAACACCGAAATCAGACTGATTATATTCTTTGCAGCCAAAGATGGAGAAGCTCATACAGTCAACAAAAACAAGACCAGGAGCTGACTGTGGCTCAGATCATGAACTCCTTACTACCAAATTCAGACTTAAATTGAAGAAAGTAGGGAAAACCACCAGATGGAGGCTTCATAATTTACCTGCCCACAGGACAGACACCTCCAATAGACTGCTGGTTCTCCAAGGGCAGCACCTGTGTCCTACTCACCTTCACCCTGCCTGCTCCATGAGAGCTCAGCACAGAAGAGACACTGAGTAAAGGATGAAGGAATGTGTGAAGGGACAAATGAAGGAAAAAGCAGGTATCAGTGGAAGAACTCCCCAAGTTCAGAACACCTCTGGGAGGGATGCCCTCCAGTCACCTCTCTTGGAATGCTGTGGGGCGTTTTCAAAGGGCCCTGGTCCAGACGACCTCTGAAGATGCTTCTCATCCTGGTTCCTGAAATGTATTCCAACTAGACTAGAGAAAACCACGTTCAGTTTAGAGTGTTTCTTTCTTCCTTCTTTATTATAAGCTCTCAGCAATACTAAGCATCAGAAGACATTCAAATATTCCTTATCTAAGAATGCAATTCAGTTCAGTGATGAGGGCAGAACACTGCCCATGATTTGAAGAATTCCTTCTAACCAGAAATTAACAGGCTGCCCCTTCATCAGACTTTGGGAGGACCTGTGTCACTTGCTCTGTGAGACAGCATAGTGCAAATGACCAGGGCTGAATCTCCACTAATGAGTAACGTGGTGCAGTCTTCTATCAGAGACATCTAAAGATTTTTTTAAACATACAACTACCTTCCAGGTACAAAGTTTCAGTTAGGCAAGATAAATAAGTTCTGGAGATCTATTATACAGCATAGTACCTAGAGCTAACAATATTGTATTCTATACTTGAAATTTGCTAAATGGGTGTATCTTAGCTAAGCACTGCACCACACACACATGCATACACCCAACAATAACAATAAAGGGAGCAGGAGGAAACTTAGGTAAGTGATGGATAGTTTATGACCTTGATGGTGATTTATACACTTATCCCAAAACTCAATGAGCTTTATATATATATGTGTGTATACACATATGTATGTGTATATATGTGTAAATATATATAGCTTTTTACATGTCAATCATAACTCAAAAAAGTATTTTTTTAAAAAAACTATTTTCCAGATAGTCATTTGGAATGGAACCACATCTACTCATACATTCAGCAACAATTTACTAAGTAACATCTACTGTGCCGGGCATGAGGCGAGGTCAGCTCAAATCCCCATGGGGGGCAGGCGGGGAGACTGGAAGTCCCTGTGCTCTTACCCGGTGTTCGTTGATGAGAAGGTCCCGAGCAGCATTAAATATCAGTGTGTGGAGGTGTTTTGAATAAAACACCAAGGTGTAGTCATAATCAAAGCCATAGATTTCAATGTCTGACAGGCTCATCTCATTGTTTGAGAAGATGGCATCTGGATTTAACAAGTTGTTCATAATCGAAGGAACCAGTTCTAGAAGTAAAGGGGGAGAAAAGACGTTACACCCTATGATAAATAAAAGTTAGCATGACGTAAACAAAATGAGTAAATTACAGCACAAGAGTAATTAGCTTTACCTTGAAAACATGATGCTAAGTGAAAGAAGCCAGTCACAAAGAGTTGCACACTGTAGGACTCGATTTAAATGAAATGTCTAGAACAGGCAAACCCCTTGAGACAGAAACTAGATTGAGTGGTTGCCTAGAACTGGCAGGATGGAGAGAAACAGAGTGAATGCTAATGGGCATAGAGTTTCTTTGGGGGGTGATGAAAATGTTTTAAAGTTGATTGTGGTGATGGCTGAACAGTGGCTTTGATGACACTAAAACCCACTGAATGGGAAACTGAGTGAGTGAATTGTATGGTAGGTACATGACATCCTAATAAGACTGTTATAAAAAATAATTTGCTTCGACATCACAAAAAGATTTGTTTTTGTTTATAAAAGAATATATGCCAGTTACAGATTTTAGAAGATAGAGAACCATGTAGATAATTAAGTATCACCCATCATATATCATCCAGAAAAAACATTGTATGTATTTGCTACTGATATTGTTCTATGTATACAGTGTACATAGGTGACCTCACACTGTACACACATCTTTGTACTCCACTCTAATATTCTATCATAATGTGTTCTATCATGCAGAGTTTCTGAGAATATAACTTTAAACCATCATATACGACTGGTATATTGCTCCAAATCAGCCTTTTACTCATACACATTTATGACTTTTCCTATTTAAGAAACAAAAGCAAAAAAAAAACAAACCCACAGTAATAAGTACCTTCAGATGTTCACCTTTGCCTTTCTGGTGATTTCCTCCAGATAGATTATTAGAAATGTAATTAACCCCAGGATACCATCAGGGTCCCCTGGATTCAATGTTAGTTTCGAGTTCCTGTTTTAAGCACTTCTATTTGTAAGGATTGCTATTTTATGACTTGTATTCTTTCTTGCAGGTTTTTCAAAAACTCATCTTGCTATACAACTTTCATGAGTTCACCACACCCTTTTAAAAATCTAAGATGCAAGATGGGAGGTCAGTGATTTTATTTTCCAACATCTTGAAACATTTTGCTATTTTACCATCGCAGGAATCATTTCACCACTGTGAGTAAGGAAGGTGCGGGTGGGTGTGTACTCAGTCGCTTAGTCATGTCTGACTTTTTGCAACCTCCTGGACTATACTGCAGGCTTCTTTGTCCATGGGATTTTCCAGGCAAGAATACTGGAGTGGGTTGCCACTTCCTTCTCCAGGGGATCTTCCCAACCCAGAGATTGAACTTGTGTCTCCTGCATTGACAGGAGGATTCCTCACAAGTGAGC
>NW_011494899.1:5549796-5557760 GCF_000754665.1 Bison bison bison | reverse complement strand
TGGGATTTTCCAGGCAAGAATACTGGAGTGGGTTGCCACTTCCTTCTCCAGGGGATCTTCCCAACCCAGAGATTGAACTTGTGTCTCCTGCATTGACAGGAGGATTCCTTACCACTGAGCCACCTGGAAAGCCTATTTCATCATTATCCCTCAATTATTCCCAACCATGATTTGTAATCTGCTTGCCAATGCAGAAGACATGCATTCAATCCCTGGGTTGGGAAGATTCCCTGGAGAAAGAAATGGAAACCCACCCCAGTATTCTAGACTGGAAAATTCCATGGACAGAGGAGCCTGAGGGCCTGTCCATGGGGTCACAGTGTCAGACACAACTGAGCAACTGAGCGTACACATACACAAGAAAGCAAGAGAATGACAAGAACTTGGCCAAGATATTGCAAAAGTAAAAGAAATTATCACTACAACATCACCCTTCAGTTTCCTCATCGCCCTGCCTGAAGTATCGCATCATTTTCAGGAAAGTATATCAAAGAAGTCTGAAGATACCATCTTTGCTGTCATTTCCTTAGCTTTCATGAAACACAGTTGAGAATTCACTGTGTGGAATTCTATTTTCCACCCAGAGTGGCAAAAAGCATAAACCTGTCAGAAGAAAGCACTTCACAATTATCAGATGAGTCAAAAGATGAACACAAAGATATAGAAAGCAACTCTCTAGAGTCTAGTAATGATGGAGAAATTAATCACATAAGTGAAACAGACTATGAGTCTTCAATAACCACATCCCAGATGAAATTTAGGATCAGAGGCTGCATACTATATTTTTAAAGACAATGAAATATGATATTGTCATCCAGTCATTTCACAAGTAGTTATTTAACACAAAGAACCTCCTCATGCAACATTCTGTGACAAGCACACAGACCATCCCATTTTGCTAAAAGGATATGGGACAGCATTCTCTCACTTTTTACAATGCTTGTGCACCAAAAATTTACCTGAAGCAGTTCATCAATAGACAAATGCTGAAGACAGGTGACTTCATGGAAATAGGTACAAAACCACCAACACACGCACACAGAAAGTGAACTGGCCACATCTTATGAATGAATTGAACTGTGTGTATTCTACTACTCTTTACATTAATAAGAACCACTTCTGACTCCATCATAAGAGCTAACACTTATTAAGGTCTTATATTTACTAAGATCTTAACCATGTATTAGGGGCTTCCCTGGTAGCTCAGATGGCAAAGGATCTGCCTGCAGTGCGGGAGACCTGAGTTTGATCCCTGGGTTGGGAAGATTCCTTGGAGAAGGTGATGGCAACCCACTCCAATATTCTTGCCTGGAGGATTCCACAGATAGAGGCACCTGGCAGGCTACAGTCCAAGAGATCGCAAAGAGTTGGACATGACTGAGCGACTTAACTTTCTTTCTTTTTCTTTCTTACCATGTATTACATACTCAGAAGCACTTTGTATCACCTCATTTAATCCTTGTGACAACCTTAGCAAGCAAAAGCTCTATCATCTCCATCTGATGTAGGAAAACATTAGAGACACACAGAAATTATACAATTCACCAAAGGACACACAGCCACTAAATGGCAGAGGTAGGATTTGAACCTGGGAAGTCTGGCTTCAGAATCTATACTCTTGATGCTCTTCTGCAAGATTAGGGGAGTCAACAAGCATTTGAGAAGCAAGTATTTATTTTCTAAATAAAGTGGAGTCAATCTTTCATCATTTTAATGTTTACCACAGAGTCTACAGTGTTCCCTCCTTCCCTCTGCTCACCTTTTTCTCACATTATCCACTTCTAAAGAGCCACCTGAAATATCCAAAAAGTACTTACTTTCACAGGGTGACAACTCTAATTAGGGGGCCATATGAGCCACAGTGACACATTCTGAGCATTTCAGAAGGCTCCTTAACACCGGCGGGGTTGGATCCCTTTGAGAACCTAACAGAAGCCATAGAATTCTCGCCCCTCAGAAAAACACAAACACAAACCTTGTGGAAAACTTCAGGGAGCTTGACTCCGAAGCCTATTCATGGTCACCAAGAAAGATGCCACATTACACTAACTTTAAAACCAAGCCTTCACATCCCCACACAGCATATCCAGACCAAAGAAAGCAAATGAAGGAATGAACGAATGAATGAATTTCTCTCCCAGTGACAACCTAGATATGACTGAGTCTACTGAAAATCACAGTCAAGATTCACCAACGATTTCATTTCTTCATTAGTTTCTTTTGTCAAAATCAATGAGATAATAACCCTGGTCTTGTTTTTCTTTTTTACATATAAGATTCATCTGAAGACAGGAAACACATTTTAAGAAACTTGAAGGCAGACAGTTCACAGGAACTAATCCTGAGGAAGGGAGAAACCAGTGGCTCTTCAGCATCCAACATCGAAGAGCATCTGGCCATTATCAACAGGTCACTGCCCAGAATGTCACTTTCCGAATAGGACTGCATGGCACTGTCCGAACGAAGTCAGTGAAACAGGATCACTTACAGAATGACCAAAAGCTCCTCTTTCACAAATGACCTTTCCAAGGGAAGTTCTCACAGCCTGCTGCCATTAGAAGTTTCTATTTAGAACTGGTGCTGGCAGGAAAGTCTCTCCCCCTTTCTGCTACCTGAGAAGAGTATGCAAGGCCCTCAAGGAAACACGACTATGCTGGAACACAGTGCTGACAGTCAGCACATCTCCAGGGGCTGCCCAGGAATGAATTCTCCACTGGCGGGAAAGCCCGCGGTGTAGCCATCACATGAACATCACCAGAAAGCATGCGTGTTTAATTAGTCATCACTTGAAATAAACACCAGGAACATCAGTAGCTTAAAAGGAGCTCAACACCCCATGCAACCACTTCAAGAAAGTACTAAGAATTAATGCAAGTCATTACAAGGCAAAAGCAAAGAATGCCAACCACTCAGACAGACAGAAACGGTCTGTCTAAACTGTGGACTCCAAATATAAACAGAAGGGCCCTTGACGAGTCAGTTATGTACTTGCCCAAAGCAGAGACAAGAGTGGGTACGAATTAAGAGAGCGATTTCTTTTGCACTCAATGGATGATAAGAGCAAGATGCCACAATGAGGACAAAGATGTGGAGAGACAGTTCTGTCACTCTGCCCAAAGCCCCAACCATAGCCAAGTTTCAAGGCAGCCACCCTGAACCGGGAGGTGACTGCCTTTCCTCGGGCAAGGCAGCAAGCTGGGCAACCCCCGCACACTCACAGGTCACCCACTTGCTCATCCCATGGAGCACTGGGACACCCAGTGGACCACCTATAGGAGTCATCTGTCAGCTTTCTGAGACTCTGTTTTTGCTTATTTTTATGGTGGTAAAAAAAGCATAACATAAAATTTACCATTTTAACCATTTCAGTGTACAGCACAGTGGCACTAAGGTGATTCACACTGCTGTGAGACCATCACCATCACCCATCTCCAGAACTCTTTCATCTTGCAAAACTGAAACTCCACACCCGTTCAACACTAACTCCCCGTTCTTCCTCCCCCAGCCCCTGGCAATCACCGTTCTACATTCTGTCTCTAGGAATGTGACTCATATAAGGAGAATCATAGAGCAGCTGTCTTTTGGGGCTGGCTTATTTTATTTAGCATAATATCTTCAAGATGCATTCATGTTGGGGCATGGGTCAGAAGTTTACTCCTTTTTAAGCCTAGGTAATATTCCATTTTATGTCTATCCACATTTTGTTTACCCATTCACCCACTGAAGGACATTTAGACTGCTTCCACCCATTGGCTATTGTGAATAACGCTGCTATGCACATGTGTGGACAAATATCTCTTTGAGCCCCTGCTTTCACTTCTTGAGGGTATATATCCAGAAGTGGAATTGCTGGCATATGGTAAACTGGATTGTAATTTTTTGAGGAACCATCATACTGTCTTTCACAGCCACTGCAGCATTTTCTGTTGTTTGGGGTCCTGGTTTTCTTGTTTGTAAGATCACCACAGAAGAATTCCTCCCTTGCCTTAATTTTATCTTTACTACTGACAGAGAAAATGAATGAAATCAGAACTTAGGTACAGAAGTCAGACATTTTCTACCTATTTAAGGAAATATTGTTAAACTGTATAAATATCTAAGTTTGGGAAATACAATCTTTGCCAAGTACTACATGATGGTACTTTTCTGAACCCTGTGATGTTCAGAAATGCACGATGACTCTTCTTAAAAGGTCTCCAGTCTAACAGAGCAGCGTATGTGGACAGTGCTGAGTAGAAATCTATGGCCTGAGTCACATCAAGAAATATTCATAATGTCCTCAGAAAGGCAACATGACTGTCCCTCAGCCCTTGGGGACACAACCCTGGGAAGTTCTGAAGGGATCCATTTCCTGTTCTCAGCACTGTCCCAGGAACAAGTCAGATAAAATCAGGAGGAGGGGCATAAGGGATGAGCTGAACCAACTGAGTGAGGTCCTCCAGGGAGCCTGTGGTGGGTGGTGACAGGGTGCCCTGGCCTTCTGTGTCACCCAGTGTGGCTGGGCCACCTCGTGCTCACTCACATTCTCTCCTTCCAGGCACTAGGGGATTACAACCCTCTCTTCACCCCTTATCCTGGCCACCAACTTCTGCTCTGGCCAACGGGCTGTGGGCAGACGTAAGGCACATCACTTCCAGATCACAGCACGCTCCCTCCCCCACTCCATCTATCACAGAGCCATGCGCAAGGCTTCCATGAGACATGCAGCAGGGGATGGAGGAGACCGACAGGCCCGGCAGGCGAGGTCACCACACGGAGCACAACTGCCCTGGAGAGGAGCCTGAGGCTCCAGAAAACAGCACAGGAGAGAGAAATAAACCGTGGTTACAGCTGCCTATATTAAGCCACTGAGATTTCCGGCATCACTGGTCACTGCAGCACGACTGAGCCTAACCTGGCTGACATACCTTCTATTTCTCCAGTATGCTCAATTTTCCTGAGAAACTACCCCAAGCCCAGCATTCAGACTGTGTGGTCTTGGGGAGGTTTTGTTTCTGACTCTAAGAGGAAATACGTGATCCAGACCTGGTCAAAGAGATCCCCAGAGTTACCAACATGGATTCATCTGGGACAGCCACAGAACACCCTCTAGCCAAACATCTTCAAATGTACCCTAAAGCCACAGGGAACCAACTGAGTCCAATCAAGAAAATTTCTGGATTTATAAGGGAATTTCAAGAAAGAAACATTCGTTTTTCCCAAACATGGACCTAAGAGGATATAAATCTGGAGATATGAGGAGGTCACCTCTAGGAACCTAAAAAAGAGGCCAGTGGGAAAGAGAGCAAGGTCAAGAGACATAGAGAAGCCACCCGACCACATTATCTGAACTTGGAACAAGTCACACTTGAAGTTGAACCAACCCACAAAATATCTTTCCAAGTTTCCCTTGTAATTAAATCAGTTTGACTCAGGCTTTTTTATTTTTTTAATATTGCCTGTAGCTGAAGGACTCCTAACTAAAGGTTCATTTCAAGGATATTCAGGTTCTCAAACTTCTTACTGCCTACAAATTTCAACTTTTGACGTGGCATCAAAGGCAGTCCCCACTTAGACTTTTATCTGTCTTCCCAATCTGAAATCCTCCTTCACATGCCCTATTTTCAACAAGATGGGCCATCTACTAATCTGTGTTTTCCAGAACATACTGTAACTGAATACCAGCTTGAATAATATTCTGTCTCTTTGCCTAACTAAACAAACACTGCTATGCTGTATGGGAAGGATGTTAAGTAAGATTCTCTTTCACGCTATGCTGTAAAACTAACACCATGTGAAGGAGTTATGGTTTTTTTTAACCATTAAAAAGGTAGGGAAAACATATGGATTACTATTTATTTCATCTAAGAACAGAACATAACTTCCCAATGTAAAAGCAATAGAATAAATCACAAAAGAAAAATATCAACAGATTTACAGTATAAAAATTGTAAACATCTGTGTATCAAAAACAGGGAAGGGTTACATTAGACAAAAAGATAAACAGCAGACGACTAATATCCTTAGGGTAATAAGTCATACAAATCCAAAAAATAAAAAGATAAGAGTCTCTCTCTTACAGGAAGGGAAATTATGGAGATGCAGACATAAAGAACAGACTTATGGACACGGGCCGTGGGGAGGAAGGAGAGAGTAAGACAAATGGAGAGAGTCGCACAGAAGCGTATACAGTAACACACGAAAAATAGACAGTGGAAATCTGCTGTATGCCTCATGAAACTCAAACCAGGGCTCTGCTACAGTCTACAAGGGTGGCAAAGGGTGGGAGGTGGGGAGGAGGTCCAAGAGGGAGGGGACATATGTATACCCATGGCTAATTCATGTTGGTGCGTGGCAGAAAACAAACCAAACTGCAAAGCAATTATGCATCAATTAAAAATAAATAAATTTTTTAAGAAGGAAATTAAATGGCTTATAAACATAAATGCTCAACCATTTCAATTATTTTTTAAAGAGCAAATTAAAACAATTGGATAGTTATGAGCCGCTCTCTCTGAAAAGGGATTACAAATGGTTTTAGTGTCTTTACTTCAACATTTTTTTCCTATAATAAGCATGTGTTGCTTGGTTAAACAAAACTAGGATGCAACTTTTCTCTGATAAGACTGCTGTTGTTATTTGTATGTGGTTTCTTTTTGTTTTTAATGACAGAACACAGAGTGGGTATTGGTGCTAAGACTAGGCAGCCTCATTCCTTGCTGTTTGAGAATATAAGTTGGTTCAACCTTTCTGGAAAGAAGGCTGGTGATAAGTACCAAGAGCCTTTTAAAAATATTCATACCCTTTGACCTAGTAATTCTCCTTCTAGGAATGCATGCTAAGGACATATTCAGAGATACTGTCAAAGATTTATATGAAAGATTTCACTGCAGTTATATTAAAAAAGCAAAACTTGGAAGAAAACATACTCTACTTGGAGGCCCAAACATATACACATCTCAGATACCTGAACTCAGGAACCACACATGGCAACACGAAAATGTTCAAAGAGAAAAGCTGAAATGCATTTGAAAATCCTTGAAGTTCAATTTTTTGGTAATGCAAAATCCAGAATCCTAGAGACATTAAGATGACATTTTTCTATAACTAATTAGTTTTTCTTTTTGGAATATATCCTAGACATCAAGCTGGTCGCCTAAAAAAAAAATTTAACAAAAAAGAATATAAAGATATGAAGTCTCTTAGGAAGAAAAGGAAGAAGCAAAGTGGGAAAAAGAAACAACTTTTTTCGTGGAGAATTTTAGAGCTTCAAAAAACAGAAGGAAAGTCTCCATTTTTCCCCATTTACAGTCAGTCTTCCAAATCCTTAGGTTCCACCTTCACAAATACAACCAAATGCACATAGAAAATATCCCCAAAAGAAAAAATTCCAGAAAGTTCCAAAAAGCAAAACTTGAATTTGCCACATGTCAGAAACTATATGCATAGCCTTCACACTGTACTCACAACTATTTACACAGCATTTACATTGTATTTACAACTATTGACATAGGATTTATATTTATTAAGTATTACAAATAATCCCGGAGAAGGCAATGGCACCCCACTCCAGTACTCTTGCCTGGAAAATCCCATGGACGGAGGAGCCTGGTGGGCTGCAGTCCATGGGGTCATGAAGAGTCGGACACGACTGAACGACTTCACTTTCACTTTTCACTTTCACGCATTGGAGAAGGAAATGGCAACCCACTCCAGTGTTCTTGCCTGGAGAATCCCACGGACGGGGGAGCCTGGTGGGCTGCCGTCTATGGGGTCGTACAGAGTCAGACACGACTGAAGTGACTTAGCAGCGCAGCACAAATAATCCAGAGATGATTTAATGCATATGTTACAACGTGCCAGGTACCATATGGACTTCCCTGGTGGCTCAGTGGTAAAGAACCCGCCTGCCAATGCAGAAGACCCAGGTTCAATCCCTGGGTCAGGAAGATGCCGTGGAAGAGGAAATGACAACCCACTCCAGT
>NW_011494899.1:5540623-5549667 GCF_000754665.1 Bison bison bison | reverse complement strand
ACAAATAATCCAGAGATGATTTAATGCATATGTTACAACGTGCCAGGTACCATATGGACTTCCCTGGTGGCTGAGTGGTAAAGAATCCGCCTGCCAATGCAGAAGACCCAGGTTCAATCCCTGGGTCAGGAAGATGCCGTGGAAGAGGAAATGACAACCCACTCCAGTATTCTTGCCTAGAGAATCCCATGGACAGAGGAGCCTAGCAGGCCAAGTCAATGGGGGTCGCAAAACAGTCAGACATGACTTAGCAACAACAGGCACCGTGTGAAGCATATACATGGACCCACTTAACATTAGACACTAGTTATCCTCACTTTACAGCAGGAAAATGAAGATGAAACAAGATTACCAGCTTGGGGTCATAATTCACTGCTTGCAACATATCTCGATGCTTCTCCATCGACGAAAGTGAGGGCAAATTTTAAATATTTGTTTTCTCAAATCTTAACTTCAGTTTATATTTCATAATACTCCTATATTTCATGAATATTCATAAATATTCAAAATCAATTACAAATTAGTTCGTATTTACTTAACACAGCTTCAAATTCTTTTAACGTTCACAGGTAGATTGAAAACAAGGGTTCAAAATTTCTTTTAAAACTATACATACAGATTGAAAACACATTTTAAAAAGTGAAGGGACTTTTTGTTTCTAACATGAAACAGTATTTACATCTCCCCCAAATGTTTCCACAAATGAACTCAAGGTTCCATACCCAAATTATAAACACTTAAACTTCTCATCTACAAATGCCAATTTAAAATAACAAGAAAAAGGCAACCCCCACGATAGGTGATTTTCTCTTAGCAAACCACCACATTACAACTTCCTTCTGACAAGTAAGACTTGGGAGAGGCCAATCAGTTCTGCCACTGACAATTTCACATTCTCTGAAAAATGTTAATTTGTTCTGGTGTAACTAATATGTTAGGGAACAATATGACCACAACACAAGTTTCACAAGTACCTTTAGAATATGCTTTCCTGTCAACAAATGTTGCTTGATATGTGTTCACTTAATGTACTTTCTGTTGATACTTTGGCCACCTGATGCGAAGAACTGATTCATTTGAAAAGACCCTGATGCTAGGAAAGACTGAAGGCAGGAGGAGAAGGGGACAACAGAGGATGAGATGGTTGGATGGCATCACTGACTCAATGGACATGAGTTTGAGTAAACTCCAGGAATTGGTGATGGACAGGGAAGCCTGGTGTGCTACAGTCCATAGGGTCGCAAAGAGTCAGACACGACTGAGTAAGTGAACTGAACTGTTGATAATTACAGTCAGAGAAATAAAATTGCATGGCAAGTATGACCTGCAATCAGACAATTCATAAGAGCACAATACTATTAGTCTTTAGAGATTTTAAAACAACCATTTTTATACAGATGGTCAACAGGCATGTAAAAAGATGCTCAACATCGCTAATATTGGAGAAATACAAATCAAAACTCCAATGAGGTACCATCTCACACTGGTCAGAATGACCATCATCAAAAAGTCTACAAGTAACAAATGCTGGAGAGGGTGTGGAGAAAAGGGAGCCCTCCTATCCTGTTGGTGGGAATGGAAGTTGGTGCCATAACTATGGAAAACAGTATGGAGGTTCCTTAGAAAACTAAAAAAAGATTTACCTTATGATCCAGCAAACTCACTCATGGGCATACATCCAGAAAAAACAAAAACTATAATTCAAATAGATACACGTACCCCTCTGTTCATAACAGCACTATTCACAACAGCCAAGACATGGAGGCAACCTAAGTGTCCACAGACAGACGAATGGATGAGTAAGATGCGGCACCTCTATATAAAGAAACACTACTTGGCCATAAAAAAGAACAAAATAATGCCATTTGCAGCAATTTGGATGCAATGAGAGATTCCTAAGTGAAGTAAGTGAGAAAAACAAATACCACATGATATCACTTACACAGAGAATCTAAAATACAACACAAACAAATCTATCCACGGAACAGAAACAGACTCACAGACACAGAAGAGACGGTGGTTGCATAGAGGGGGCAGGGGGGGAGGAAGGGATGGAGTGGGAGGTTGTGGTTAGCAGATGGTTACAGTAACAAGGTCCTGCAGTAAGGACAGGGAACTGTATTAAATATCCTATGATTAACAATAATGGAGAAGAATGTTTAGAAAAAGAATGTATATATGTATAACTGAATCATTTTTTTGCACAACAGAAATCAACATACATGACCACTGGAAAAACCATGGCCTTGACTAGACGGACCTTTTTTGGCAAAGTAATGTCTCTGTTTTTCAATATGCTATCTAGGTTGGTCATAACTTTTCTTCCAAGGAGTAAGCGTCTTTTAATTTCATGGCTGCAGTCACCATCTGCAGTGATTTTGGAAAAAAATAAAGTCTGACACTGTTTCCACTGTTTCCCCATCTATTTCCCATGAAGTGATGGGACCAGATGCCATGATCTTCGTTTTCTGAATGTTGAGCTTTAAGCCAACTTTTTCATTCTCCTCTAACTTCATCAAGAGGCTTTTTAGTTCCTCTTCACTTTCTGCCATAAGGGTGGTGTCATCTGCATATCTGAGGTTATTGATATTTCTCCTGGCAATCTTGATTCCAGCTTGTGCTTCTTCCAGCCCAGCATTTCTCATGATGTACTCTGCATTTAAGTTAAATAAGCATGGTGACAATATACATCTTTGACATACTCCTTTTCCTATTTGGAACCAGTCTGTTTTTCCATGTCCAGTTCTAACTGTTGCTTCCTGACCTGCATACAAATTTCTCAAGAGCCGAAGAATTGATGCTTTTGAACTGTGGTGTTGGAGAAGACTCTTGAGAGTCCCTTGGACTGCAAGGAGATCCAACCAGTCCATTCTGAAGGAGATCAGCCCTGGGATTTCTTTGGAAGGAATGATGCTAAAGCTGAAACTCCAGTACTTTGGCCACCTCATGCGAAGAGTTGACTCATTGGAAAAGACTCTGATGCTGGGAGGGATTGGGGGCAGGAGGAGAAGGGGATGACAGAGGATGAGATGGCTGGATGGCATCACTGACTCGATGGACATGAGTCTGAGTGAACTCCGGGAGTTGGTGATAGACAGGGAGGCCTGGCGTGCTGCGATTCATGGGGTCGCAAAGAGTCGGACACGACTGAGCAACTGAACTGAACTGAATCAACATAACCCTGTAAAACAACTACACTTCAAGTTAACAAATGTCTAATAAAATAAAAAATAAAAACAACTATCTTTTGCCAGAAACTTTCTCCAGTATCTCCACTAACCATTCAGTTGTGCATCACTTTTACTCCTGCGACAGCCCAATAAAAGATGCCAAGACAAGACAAAGTGTCCTGGGCATCCTTTCCACTATGAAGGTGAACATCTATGGGGTTCCCTGCCCAGCAAGCCCTAACCCTTAGCTAAGAAATGTCCCTTCCCCACCTCTAAACACACACATTCTGGGCTCTTCTGGGACTCTGCCGCATCCCACCAGCCGCAGTTATTCAGACTAAACCACTTGACTTGTACTGGGCCACGTCTAGGGTCCCATCTCCAGGAGTAGGGGGTACTTGCCGAAAGCCAGGCTAAACCAGAGTCCTTCCCTTATTTCTCTGTCTTTACTATACAGCTTTTTTTTTTGGCCCCGCGGCTTATGAGATCTTAGTCCCCTGATCAGGGATTGAACCTGGGCCCTCGACGGTGGAGCAGAGAGTACTAACCACTAGACTGCCAGGGAATTCCCTGTCTTTATTATATACTTTTACTGAGTCACAAATGAAATATAATAAATTGCACACAGAGCATACAGTGTGATGAGGCTTGACACACATAAACCACAATGAAGCCATCATCAAAATAAGATAATAAGTATATATCCAACATCCTCAAACATTTCCCCCCCACCTTTCTGAATCCCACTTCTCCTTCTGTCCCCTGCTATTCTTCTTCTGGTCAGATTCACTTGCATTTTCTAGAACTTCATATAAATGGGATCACCCAGTATGTAACATGTTTGTAAACTGGTTCTCTCACTTACTAAGCACTCAGGAAATTTTTCAATCAGCACTTACTCCACACCCACTATGTGCCAGACACTGTACAGGGCACTGTGTGGGGAATATTAAAAAATAATAATAAAGCACAAGCTCTGTAGTAAGCAACATCCCAGGCAGAGGTGGGAGACCAGGAAATATCACGCTGACGGGTAGAGACAAGAGGAACTTAACATGAGGCTGGGCGGGCCTGCAGAGGGGGGCAATTCAGAAGTCCTTCTACTGCATCTATTCATCTCCAAAGAAGCTTTCATTTTTCCATGACTTTAGGTATTCTGCACTATCTCCAGGGAAAAGTAATTCATGACAAATAGAATTAATCATCTGAATAATTAATAATACACATGACATTTATACTACTCCCACCAAAATTTACACCTTATTACTTCGTAAGTAATACCTGTAATTCTGATGGCTCCATAAATATCCATCATGCTTCCTAAAGTCCCAAATATAAAATTATATGCAACGGTACTTGAAATAAAATTATATAGAGTAATGGTTTAATGACAACATAATCTTCAAAGTCATTTAATTTAAAAAACTGTTCAAAAGAAAAGTACATGTGTTTCAAGGGAAAATATTAGAAAAAGAATATTAATCATATAAAAAGATCAAATCCTAGGCAAGCTATCATGAAATCTTCATCAAAGCACAGAGGAAATAGAAGAAAGGAGCTATCAGTGCCTTCCATACACCATGCACTGCTTCTCTTCAGTCAAACCACACGCGGCCTCTTGCGGTCAGGACCAAGGATCAACAAGGGATGTCGAGAAATTCGAGTACGTGTGAACAAGCGTCCCAAATAATCAAGTCAAAGGGGAGGGCTAGGGTGATGCACGATCACCATCTTCCCATTTAGGCAGCGATCATATGGAAGGGGAACTGGAGTTACATACTCTCTGTGACTCAGGCCATCCGAAATAAATACTGGCAGCATTGGGATCACATGGCAAACTCAAGCAGATGCCAGGTGGCCACCAGCGAGGGCGATGGAAAAGGGATTTCTTCTCAAAGCAGAGGCCTGGGCTCCATGACCTCCAGAAGGCTCTCTGGCTCTCTCCTATCTTAGGAACTCTTTCCTACCTGAAGATGTGAAAATGATGCGACACGTTTCTCCCTTAAGCCCTTTTGCTACTTTTTCCTGTAGCCAAGGATCATTAATATCACACGCCTTAACAAAAGATTTCTTAAGACTGTATCATGCTATTTTTCTAAGATACAAGAAAGGTATAAAAATAAAACAAACCACACCCACGTCCCCCAACCGCCTTGTGCTGTGTGTGCTCAGTCCCTCAGTCGTGTCCAGCTCTTTGCGACCAGCCAGGCTCCTCTGTCCATGGGATTCTGCAGGCGAGAATACTGGAGTGGGTGGCCATTCCCTTCTCTAGGGGATCTTCCTGACCCACGGATCAAACCCACATCAAGACATGATTTACCTTTTTTTGCTCATTCTCTCATTAGAATACAGTTTCCCAGAGGCTTAACAGACCTGTGACATTGCAGCAGACTGAATGCAGAACACACAGATATTCCAGTTGCCTTCTGTTAGGCCCCCATGCAGCTTAGGAAATAAACCCTCTAAGCCCTCACTGCATTCCCCTCCTGCCAAGGAGGTAACCACTACCCTGAATTAGGTGCTTATCATCCTTCTTCCATTTCTTTAGACTTTGACCACGTACATGTGTACCCTTACAAGTATCTCTTAAGTATTTCCAAACCTTTCATAATTAGTACTCATCTGCAACTTGCTTTTTTTCCACTCAGTCTTATTTTGGGGAGACTCATCCATATTGATAAACAAGCACAGCTTTAGTTCAGGAGTCAACATACATTTTCCCTGAAGGCTCAGTCAGTAAACACTGCGGGCCGTGGAGCCTAAAGTCTCTGTTGTATCTGCACAACTCCGATATCGCAGCACAAAAGGGGCCAAAAAGTACATACAGGGAAACAGATGGGTGTGGCTGTGTTCTGATAAAACATAATACACAAAAACAGGAGGCGAGATTTGGTCTGTGAACTGTAATTTGCAGTTCTTCCCATAGTTAACATTATTTCCTTTCAATGCCACTTCTGTAGCTGTCTGATAGTCACACTTGCTGGTTTTCTTTGGTTCTCATTCGCCCAAGACGTCTTATCCCATTTCATTAAACTTGAACCTCTTCTACATCTTTTTTCAGGATGGCTCTCTTGCAAACAGCATCTAGCTAGATTGTGTTTCTCACATCTGATCTGATGATCTGTTCATCTGAGTTTATCATGATCACTAATATATTTGGAACTACGTCCACTAACATTGTTCATGCTATTTGCTGCTTTTTCTCAGTTTCTTTCACCTCTTCTCCTGCTCTCTTTTGGACTGATTTCTGTATTGTCAATGTGTTTAAATTTACTTACAGGTCAGTCAATTCCTTTGTTCTTCCTTGGGACCTGGTGTGAAGTTCTATTCATCCAGAAGAGTTTATATTTGCTTCCATCAGGAATCCCAGGAGGCTATCACCCTGGGACCACTTTTAGTTAATTTCTCATCTTGAGGTTACACAAGCAGACCACCCAAGCAGAATAAATTCAAACTCAAACCCATGCGAGGACTAGCCTATGAGTACAAGGTCATGGGGAGACTTTCAGGACACCCTCACCTACAGAGGGGCAAGTGTAGAGCAGAAAACAAGACTGACATATTTCCTGGTTGTCTCTGCATGGAAGGCAGCTCCCTGTAGGTCCCAGATTTACTGAACAGTTTCAGACTGTGTGTGTCTTTCCAGCAGGAGAGAATTTACAGGCATCTCAGTGTACATGTGTCTGTATACACACTCTCTCTCAGCAGGCACAGCCAATAAAACCCAACAAGTGCTCCCCAAACCATAACACCTTCAGGACTGCTCATCAATCTTCATCTTTAGTCCCTGTGATTTCTCTTCAGTTTCTCAGAGCTCAGCTGTACATGCAAATAATGTTCTTTGTATTTTTCATTGCATGTCAGTGTCCTGAACCATGGGCTTCCCTGGCAGCTCAGTGGTAAAGAACCCACCTGCCAAAGCAGGAGATACAGGTTCGATCCCTGGGTTGGGAAGATCCCCTGGAGAAGGAAATGGCAACCCACTCCAGTATTCCTGCCTGGGATATCTCGACAGAGGAGCCTGGCAGACTACAGTCCACGGGGTCGCAAAAGAGTCAGACACAACCGAGCAACTGAACAACAGCAACATCCTGTACCGAAAGGGTTCTGAGACCATCAACAACATCTAGTCTACCAAACTGCTGAAAGCCAGAACCCAAACGAACTTTAAAATGCAGAGCATGTCTGTGTTTGCGCTTGTCTTCAAGAGCTCAGCTAAGGATTGGTTTCCAAACCCAGTTTGTAAAAATACAGATTCCCTGGCTCCACACCTTCTGAATCAGAATACCTGGGGCTAGGGCCTCGAAATCTCCATTTTTAACTGAGCTCCCACATGATTCTGGTATGCCCATCAAGTCTGAGAACTACCGAAACAATAAATACGTTTAATTCTACTGACCTTCGAAGAATGGCAATAAAGTTATTTTTATCTCCATTTTGTATTTTATCTCCTTTCACCCCCTAAAGTATTCTTTAGAACTTCTATTTTGGACCATTACCTCCAAAAAGGGAGTACTATGGTAAGATTCACTTGGGAAGTACTAAACCTTCATCCTCCTTCTTGGAGCGTCATGAATTTTAAAGGCTCTGATTCACTAGTTCTGATAAGCCTATCTGTAAAGAAGCTCCTTTAACACACATTTTGCACATTTCTTTAATCACATCTCTCAGGAGATGGTGGAACCCAGTCTGAGAATCACTGGCCTAATGTTTCAATTATCTTACAGGTATCTCTTTAACCCACTGAAGTTCCTCCAGGGAAGGATTGGCATTTTGTGCTTATTCTATACACACTAAGCTTACACCATTGAGCTACACACAGTCCTCACTAAACATCAACCAAGAACTCTGAATAAATCCTTTGATACCCTTTAAGAGCTCAGAAATAGAGGAAAACAACAGAATGGAAAAAACTAGAGATCTCTTCAAGAAATTAGAAATACCAAGGGAATATTTCATGCAAAGATGTGCTCGATAAAAGACAGAAACGGTATGGACCTAACAGAAGCAGAAGATATTAAGAAGAGGTGGCAAGAATACACTGTACAAAAAAGATCTTCACGACCCAGATGATCACGATGGTGTGATCACTCACCTAGAGCAGACATCCTGGAATGTGAAGTCAAGTGGGCCTTAGAAAGCATCACTACGAACAAAGCTAGTGGAGGTGATGGAATTCCAGTTGAGCTATTTCAAATCCTGGAAGATGATGCTGTGAAAGTTCTACACTCAATATGCCAGCAAATTTGGAAAACTCAGCAGTGGCCACAGGACTGGGAAAGGTCCATTTTCATTCCAATCCCAAAGAAAGGCAATGCCAAAGAATGCTCAAACTACCGCACAATTGGACTCATCTCACATGCTAGTAAAGTAATGCTCAAAATTCTCCAAGCCAGGCTTCAGCAATACGTGAACCGTGAACTTCCAGATGTTCAAGCTGGTTTTAGAAAAGGCAGAGGAACCGGAGATCAAATTGCCAACATCCACTGGATCATCGAAAAAGCAAGAGAGTTCCAGAAAAACATCTATTTATGCTTTATGGACTATGCCAAAGCCTTTGACTGTGTGGATCACAATAAACTGTGGAAAATTCTTCAAGAGATGGGAATACCAGACACCTGACCTGCCTCTTGAGAAATCTATATGCAGGTCAGGAAGCAACAGCTAGAACTAGACATGGAACAACAGATTGGTTCCAAATAGGAAAAGGAGTACGTCAAGGCTGTATATTGTCTGTCTGCTTATTTAACTTATATGCAGAGTACATCATGAGAAACTCTGGGCTGGAAGAAGCACAAGCTGGAATCAAGATTGCCAGGAGAAATATCAATAACCTCAGATATGCAGATGACACCACCCTTATGGTAGAAAGTG
>NW_011494899.1:5537810-5540523 GCF_000754665.1 Bison bison bison | reverse complement strand
AAACTCTGGGCTGGAAGAAGCACAAGCTGGAATCAAGATTGCCAGGAGAAATATCAATAACCTCAGATATGCAGATGACACCACCCTTATGGCAGAAAGTGAAGAACTAAAGAGCCTTTTGATGAAAGTGAAAGAGGAGAGTGAAAAAGTTGGCTTAAAGCTCAACATTCAGAAAACTATGATCATGGCATCTGGTCCCATCACTTCATGGGAAATAGATGGGGAAACAGTGGAAACAGTGGCTGACTTTATTTTGGGGGGCTCCAAAATCACTGCAGACGGTGACTGCAGCCATGAAATTCAAAGACGCTTTACTCCTTGGAAGGAAAGTTATGACCAACCTAGATAGCATATTAAAAAGCAGAGACATTACTGTGCCAACAAAGGTCCATCTAGTCAAGGCTATGGTTTTTCCATTAGTCATGTATAGATGTGAGGGTTGGACTGTGAAGAAAACTGAGCACCGAAGAATGGATGCTTTTGAACTGTGGTGTTGGAGAAGACTCTTGAGGGTCCCCTGGAGTGCAAAGAGATCCAACCAGTCCATCCTAAAGGAGACCAGTCCTGAGTGTTCACTGGAAGGACTGATGCTGAAGCTGAAACTCCAATACTTTGGCCACTTCATGAGAAGAGTTGACTCATTGGAAAAGACCCTGATGCTGGGAAGGATTGGGGGCAGGAGAAGGGGATGACAGAGGATGAGATGGCTGGATGGCATCACCAACTCGATGAACGTGAGTTTGGGTAAACTCCAGGAGTTGGTGATGGACAGGGAGGCCTGGCGTGCTGCAATTCATGGGGTCGCAAAGAGTCGGACAGGACTGAGCTACTGAACTGAACTGAAGAGCTTCTTCTAACACTTTATACTAATCCCCACACTTCTTTCCACAACTTAATATCCTTAGTAGCCCTGGCCAAGTAGCCAAACATTCTAAATAAACCAAACTCTGAGATGACCTCTGCAGGGGGAAAATCCACCAGGCTACCCAACTGTACAGCTGGAGTAACTTCTCTTGAAGGCACAGGAACGTTCCATCCTGTACCTAACAGGACAGGATAATTATCTGATCAGCACACAGGGACACCCAGGCTTAAGTTCAAAGAAGTCACACACAACATATAAATAACTGAAAATAACAGACCACACACAGGTATATTCATATCTTTAAATTACAGTCACACAGTGATTTCTCAGACTTTCACCATTTTAGGACAAGATTTCTCAATCTTGGCACTATTGAAACCTGGAGCTTGATGGTTCCTGGGGGAGGGTGTACTATACTTTGTAGGATGTTTAGCAGCATCTCTGGCCTCCCAACTCCCCCTCCCCGACCCCGGCCGGAGGCCAACATCACCCTCTTTCTCCCAGTTTCGACAATTAGAAATGTCTTCTGATACTGCCAAACATCCACTGGGAGTCAAAATCCCCCCTCCCTTACTCCAGGTGAGAGCCATAATTCTATAGGAAATTTTTGCTAGAGGTAACCAAAAAGGAAATGAACTAGCATTTCTTTTCCTAACAAAACAAAGAACCTTTTCTTCAGGCTGAGTTTGACTTCAGATACATAACTATTACATGTCCAGAAATCTCAAGTTTAAAAAAAAAAAGGAACAAATTCCAAGTGAGGGACATTCTACAAGGTATGTGACCAGTATTCCTCAAAACTGTCAAGGTGATGGTAAACAGGGAAACTGAGCCACTGTCACAGCCAAGAGGGGCCCAAGGAGACATGGTAAGTAAATGCAGTGTGCTATTCTGGATGGGATCCTGGTGGAGAAAAGGAAACTAGCTTAAACATTAAGGAATTCTCAACTAAACAGGGACTTTGCTTAACACTGATACATACTGACCATGGATCAGTATTGGTTAACTGTGACAAATGTACTCATTTTATACCCAACTCAGGTGTGAGTTTTTTCCCCAGGCCACTAATGCATGGACACAACAGGGTGTCCTACAAGACAACTCACTTCTGACACCTCCTGCAGAGAGCCTCAGACCCTATAGGTTAAAGGCTCAGTCCTACAAGACCACCCCAGCCCAACTTCAATCACCAGTGCTGGTGGTCACCTGAGCCTCTGACAGGCCGGCAATAGATGGGAGGGTCCACTGACTACTCCTCAGGTTCAAGTAATTGACTAGAGTGGCTCACAGACCTCAGGGAAACATTTTACTTTCTAGATCGCTGGTTTACTGTAAAGGGATACAACCCAGGCAGAGCCCGATGGAAGAGATGCACAGGGCAAAGTTTGTAGACAGCACAAGGAATTTCCATGTCCTCAATGGATGTACTACTCTCCCCACGTGAATCTCCATGGCAGTCCTGTAGGACTGAACCCTTGGAGGATCCGACGCTTTCCCCAGCAGGTGTCAGGAGTGATCTGTGTGGAAGGACACTCAGATGTGTCCAAGAATTGGTGGCCTGGGGAAAAACGCACATCTGAATTGGGTGCAGAATCTTTTAGATACATTTGTCACCCAGAAGCCCTCAGAACCTGTCCTTCTGGGTTTTTATGGAGACATTTTTGGAGTCGTCTTCATTACGCAGGCATTTATGGAGTCTTCATTACAAGGGCAATGATTGAATCATTGGCCACTGGTGATCCATTCATTCTCCAGCCCCTCTCCCTTCCTGAGGAGTAGGGGGACTAGAAGACACAAGTGCTAAGTCTCCAATCACAGGGCTAGGTTCCCCTGGCAACCAGGCCCCCC
>NW_011494899.1:5533713-5537710 GCF_000754665.1 Bison bison bison | reverse complement strand
CCCCCTCCTTGGTTGCCTAGGAGTACTCCAAAAGTCACCTAATTAATATAACAAAGGATACCTTTATCCATCTGTGTACTTAGGAAATTCCAAGGGTTCAGAAGCTCTGCGCCATATTTCTGATTTTAAAAAATCGCAATATCACCATCCCATAGTCATGGGGTTTACAGAAACATGCAATTTTCCTGTAAATCTAAAACCGATCTAAACAATAGTCTTTTTTAATTTGGGGGGGAAAAGGAGGGTGGGAGAGAAAGAGTAAAACTAAGGGTAAAAATCATCTCCTCCCCAAGCAGGCTTCATTCTGGGAGTCTCTTCAAAGAGAAGACACCTGAAAGGATTTTCCAATTAAGGCAAGAGATCAAACACCAGAAAGTAATAATCAGGAAGGGAGAAAATAAAATTTTGTCCTCTAGTAAACTAGGGGGATGGGGGGATCAGGGGGTAGGTTTTTGTATGAACATCAGTATCTCCTCTGAGTCTTTACTTCTATACACACACAATGTCAAGCATTTCCTGCATATCCTCTGGGGCCGGTTATTTATTAATATCTTCCCCAAGCTGGACCGACACTTATCTGTTTACCAACTTCCCCATCCGTACAAATTGGGTCCTCCTCCCTTGGCCCCAGCAGGTGCTCAGCCCCTAAGGGCCCCTCCCACTCAGTCCTGTCCATCTATGAAATCAATAGCTTTTAAGCCCACTGAAAGTAAAAAGTAAAAGTGAAGTCGCTCAGACGTGTCCGACTTTTTGCAACCCCATGGACTGTAGCCAACGGAATTTTCCAGGAAAGAGTACTGGAGTGGGTTGCCATTTCCTTCTCCAGGGGATCTTCCTGACCCAGGGATCAAACCCAGGTTTCCCTGCAGGCAGAGGCTTTACCTCTGAGCCACCAGGGAAGCCCTAAGCCCACTGCTACCTGCATAATAAATGTCTGGTGAATACAAATGCTTGGTGAATGAATGCAGGTTGGGCACATGTACAGACTCCAGCTAAAGTGGTGGTGCAGACCCAGACAGGGTGAAGGAAGAAAGTCCCTGTGTCCTCTGTGGTGAGACAGGGACCACGTGGGCACGTGCTGGGAAGTGAAGACAGGACCCTGAATATTGATTCACAGACCTGTAACACTGAAAAAGCTCACATATTATTTACTCCAGCGGCCTCATTCTATAGAAAAACGACTAAAGAGATTAGGTGACTTGTTCAACGCCGCATATGGTGCTCCACTAAACAAAAGGAGACATAGACCCTAGTGCTAACTAGCCCATCTCCACAGTTTACTAAGCATGACTAAGACTGAGTTATTTACTAACTAGCCACAAGAGCTACTATCCCCTGAGTGTCTGCCAAGCCTACTCTAAAAATCCTCGCTTTATCCCCACTCCAGTATTCCTGGGCTTCTCAGCTGGTAAAGAATCTGCCTGCTTTGCAGGAGACCTGGGTTCAATCCCTGGGTTGAGATCCCCTGGAGAAGGTAACAGCTACCCCCTCTAGTATTCTGGCTTGGAGAATTCCATGGACTGTATAGTCCATGGGGTCACAAAGAGTCAGACACGACTGAGCAACTTTCACTGGCAAATGAGAGCTGGAGGATTGAGTGATAAAGATCAGATTCAGGCCAGAGTTGGGCTTTGGTGTGGGATAATCCCAGGGGATCTGGAGTAGGTCAACCTGAGGAGATTTTGAGATTTGTTAGCTCTGGTGTTAAGTTCCTTTTCTCTGACCTCAGTTTCCCCAAGCAGATTCTTTACCAGATGAGCCACCAGGGAAGCCCAAGATACTGGAGTGGGTAGGCTATCCCTTCTCTAGAGGATCTTCCCAACCCAGGAATCAACCCAGGGTCTCCTGCATTGCAGGTGGATTCTTTACCAGCTAAGCTGCCAGGGAATTTCATTCACCAGGCACTGTTCTAAATACCTTTCATGATGGACCCACTCATTCCTCACCACAGCCCTCTGGTGTGGGCACAACCAGCATCCATCCCCATTTTACAGATAAGGAAACTGGAGCTTTGTGATGTCCCCAGAGTCACAATCTACAGCAGCAAACCTTGTCTGTAAAATCGGAATGGCAAAAATTTTGCCTGTAGTGTCACATAACAGAGAAGGCAATGGCACCCCACTCCAGTACTCTTGCCTGGAAAATCCCATGGACAGAGGAGCCTGGTAGGCTGCAGTCCATGGGGTTGCAAAGAGCCGGACATGACTGGGCAACTTCACTTTCACTTTTCCTTTCATGCACTGGAGAAGGAAATGGCAACCCACTCCAGTGTTCTTGCCTGGAGAATCCCAGGGACAGCGGAGCCTGGTGGGCTGCCATCTATGGGGTCGTACAGAGTCGGACACGACTGAAGCGACTTAGCAGCAGCAGTGTCATATAAAACACACAACGGCCATTCAACCAAACAATGGCATTTAGAGAAATGAAAACGTGTTCACACAAAAACCTGTACACAAAGGTTTACAGGAGCTTTATTTATCTGTCATGATCAAAAACTAGGAGCAACCTTGTAGTGAACTGTTCCATATCTTGACCCATGCTGAATACATGAACCTGCATGTGATAAAACTGTGTAGAACGAAATACACACTCATAAGTAG
Organism: Bison bison bison; assembly: GCF_000754665.1. NCBI lineage: Eukaryota > Metazoa > Chordata > Mammalia > Artiodactyla > Bovidae > Bison > Bison bison. The sequence goes on along the minus strand of NW_011494899.1, from coordinate 5,535,110 downwards.
AGTAAAACTAGGAGATTCTGAATAAGATCTGTGGGTTGTATCAATGTTGATACACTGGTTGTGATACTGTGCTGTTATTTTGCAAAATGTTGCCAGTGGGAGAAACAGGTTAAAGGTTATGCTAGATCTCCCTGTATTAATTCTTACAACTGCACAGGATACAATTATCACAACTGAAAACTTCAATTAAAAAGTCTTGCCTACCCATCAGGCTTGATGATCTTTTATATTCCTTTCACTTAAGATCTGCAATTCTCAATGTCTCAAAAGCCAATCTTCTTGCCACCCACACCAACTCAAAAATCCATGCAAAATTAAACTCTGAGCAAAGGAAAACTAAGACAACAAACCCTATTTCACAGAATTTTGCACTGCTGGTCACTTTGAGTTCCCTCAGAAAATTATCTTGTGTTCTTTCATGACTTCTGGACAAAAGATGGAAAATGTGATTCTACAAAATTTTCTCTCCACTAAATATTTTCTCCCTCTCTCTGCCATCTCCACTAGCACACATCCCCCCGCCCCAACACACACACACACAAAATATGAGTACAAAAATTTCTATTCTAAATCCTCCCTGAAAAAGCAGCACGCATGGATTATCATTGGCCCTTTACACCAGTTCCCAAATGATGAGCTGCTACTGCAAGGCAGGCGGGAAACAGGACAATGGCTGTGGGGCTGAGACAGACTCAAGATGAAGACCGCACCTTGGCCAGGTTTCTTAAACTTGAGTCTGGCCTCTCTCATCTATAGGATGAGGATGTGGCACCTCCTTCCTAGGTATGGGGAAGAATTCCGGGACACAATTTATGTGTCTGATATTAGTATTTACTGGGTCCTCTTTCTATTATCCGTGTTTCCCTTACCAACAATCAAATCAAGCTCATTTTCTGTTCATTTTCTGACCACAAAGAGGTCACGCCCTGGAACACCTCCTCGCTGAAGTTAGTAGATAACTCGGGACACTCCCAACCTGGATCCCTCTTATTACAAGTACGGCAAATCTTACCCTATCCTCTAAAACAAAGAAGGAAGATAAACCAGCCTCCGGACCCTGGGCACCTGCCCAGCAGCCGGAATCCAGGGTAACTCGCCGCCTGCCGGACTCCGGCGGTTACTATTATTGCTGTTTATTAATAACAATACCTAACGATGCGTGGCGGTGACCGTCTCCCAAAAGATGTGCGTGGAACCCCCCAGGAGGGTCCAAAGCGCTTTCGATGTGGATTTCTGGCTAAAAAATCTCAGGAATTTATAAAGAGGCTTTCTTGACAGGAGAAAGGCAAGAGTTGTAAAGTTTCTCTGCAGGCGCGTTTTTCCGCGTTTCCCGGAATCGCACTGCAGAGGCGTTGTCGCCCGCGGTTGAGGTTGGGGACGACCGAGGGTGAGGATGG
>NW_011494899.1:5532833-5533305 GCF_000754665.1 Bison bison bison | reverse complement strand
GAGGGGCCTGGGTGGGGTGTCCTGGGGCAGGACGTATTTCGCCAGGCAGGGCAGCAGCTTCCAGACACCTGAGACCACTAGCGAAACATGCTACAGTCACTTCTTGATCGTGTGACGCGCAGAGGTGGCTGTGCGGTAGCGTGAACGTCCCATCAGCCGAGGTCACATGAAATGGAGTGACTCTTTGCTGGCCCTGGACCACGAGTCGGGATCCCGGCGCCTCATGCCGACCCCGCAGCACCTCCCTGTGACTGTCCCCCGACCCTGGCTGTACTGACAGCGCGCCTCTGGCCCTGACTCCAGGAGGCGACCTCTCTGCATTTATGACCTCCACGGCCTGGACCTCCCCTGGATCGTGGGGACGGGTCTGGGAGGTCCCGCGTCCCTGGCTTGGATCCTTCCGGTGCCACCGAGGAGCCAGCATCTGGGCCCAGGTCCCACACGTAGGCCGATGCGCCTGACGGACACCCCC
>NW_011494899.1:5502915-5532723 GCF_000754665.1 Bison bison bison | reverse complement strand
CCGCCCCCCAACACACAAGATTTCTGGCTCGCGAGGGAAGCCCTCGGGACACCAGTCCCCCTGCTCCAGCAAACGCTCGCACGGCGCGGTGGATGGGTCTTCTCTCAGACCTACAAGTCTGCACCTGTTGTGTGCGTTACGGTTCCACCAAAGCCAAATAAACAGTAAACCTCACGACACGACGTTTCAGTGTCGACTGAATCAGACTTGGCCCCTGCGGGAAAGTCTGATGCGGCCCACCCAGAACCCAACTGAGAATCCCTGGACTGCGAGGGCTCGCCGAGCTACCCGGGGTTTCAGTGCAGTGCAAAGCAGACCACACTACCACCTGTGACATAGGTGGGGCACGATTTAAGACAAATAACCCAAAGCATTCCTGTATGCTTAAGTTGTGGGCTGAGGGGATCAATTGTTTTCATGGGAAAAGGTGGGCTCTGGGCTAGATCGTGACAGACAGTAATTACTATTCACTGAAGGCTTGCAGTGTGCATTTTCTCATGCAGTCCTCTCAGAAATCCTAAAAAGTTGGCACTATAATTTCTCCCATCTTCTAAGTGATGAAACTGAGGTTAAGTGCAATAGTGCTGTTAAAGTCGCACAGCTAAGCCCATTCTTTCACTTGGATTCCTAATGTAATAGGTAGGATTTCGCTGGGTGATAAGCAAGAAGGAAGTCAATAATTAATCCTCAGCAGTTAACAGGTAATATCTTACAAATCACCGATAAAATGAGAGGCAATTAAAATGTTTAAGATAGATAAGGTATCAAATCTGTGGACTCTAGTACTTTAAACTAACTTTATGGTTTTAGTTTATTCCAATTTATGTCTTTCCTTATGTTACTTAAGAGATGCAGTGACAGCAATTATAAATTTTGTGTACATGAAACATTAATTCATAAATTCATAGACAAATGATAGTAAAAGTAACACAATTAGAACTTTAGAAACATTATCTCCACATATTTTTAGATATGGAACCCTGTGATATCAACAGTTTTCTACTTACCACAGAAATATGAATGACTTAAAAAGTGTTCTTTTTAGCTACAGTCAGTTACAATATTTCAAGGGGCTAAAAAATAAAAATAAAATCCCCGACCTTGATTATCACCAGAAAATATCTCATCGAAGAATTCTAAATAATGACAAGTAGAAAAAACTTACACAGAAGAGCCCATGAAAATCTTTATTAGTATCATTTGAGGTCTTCCATCAACTTTGTTTCAAACTGAGATCTTCTCTGCAAAAAACACTTGTGAGAAACTGAACTGTAATCTGGGCTATGAAAAAGCCACTTCTCTGAGATGAGCTCAGATACAGATTTCCAGGGATTATTTGCGCTAAGAGACTCTACCAGGGGATGCTGGTAATTTGCATTAATTAGGCCTTTTTCACTCTCACTTTTAGCTGACAAAATCCGTTGCCATGAAAGCTTTACTACACCATCCATTTTACCCAAAGGTAAAGTTTTAGAGGAATAATCTTTCTTTTTCTTCACTGCTGCTTTTTCCGGGCCATTCCATATTTCAACATTACTCTGTGTCTTCCATCGAGTCTTTTCCACAGCCGAAATGGAAACAATGGGTCTCAAGAGCTTTTTTCCTTGTCCTGAAGCATGTTTTGATTTATCTGAAATTGTCTCAGCCACCAAGTCCAAGCTTTTAGCCCCCTGTAGCTTATCTGCTTTGGTGCACATTGCTGAGCTCACCGTGTCTGAACTCTGAGCACTGTGATAGTTTAATTTAAGCAAGTGCTCCGAAAATGAGGCGCCATGCCTAGGACCTTCAGAAGACTGCTGGCTCAAACCTTGAGGCCAATATCTCCTACCCCGAGTCCGCTCAATTTCCCTTAGAAGGCTGCAAAGGAATGAAAGTTGTCAAGAGGTCATTTACAGGACAAGAATAACCTGAAGTATACTTCTTGTTGAGACACAGAACAGAAACTCACTGTAGGATCCCAGGGATCGATGAATGAGAATATCCGAGGTAGGTGGCCCTTAAATCAAGTGATTTGTACAAATAGCCCACAGCCTCCATCATGACTTGATGACAGGAGTCACTTACCAGTAACTGACCTGCTAGATATTTGAAAATGAGAATATTAGAAATTTTTAAAAGACTCCTGGCTTCAAACATTTAAAAGAGAATAAAAAGTATTCTTAAAAGTGGCACTGGAACATTACCTATTGTAGTATTTTTGCCAAAAACGTTTAACCTGAGTCTAATATCAGAAAACAATCAGATACAAATTCAAGACATATGGGACAGGGAGGGGAGGGTAAAAACTGACCTAGGCTCTTCAAAGATATCAATGTCAATGAAAGGCAAAACAAGTCCTACTAAAATGTTCTTAACTAAAGAAGGCAACCAAATGCAATGGAAGATCCTCAACAGTATTCTGGATCAAAAAGTAAACAGCTATAAGGAACATTTAATGGGACACTCTGGAATATTTGCATATGAACTGTACGTAAGATAACAGTCTTGTGTAATGGTTAAATTTCCTGTGTTTGATAATTCCCAGTGGCTCAGCAGGTAAAGAATCTGCCTGCAATACAGGAGACACAGGAGATGCAGGTTCAATCCCTGGGTCAGGAAGATCCCCTGGAGAAAGAAATGGCACCCCACACCAGTATCCTTGCCTTAAAAGTCCTATGGACAGAAGAGTCTGGCGGGCTACAGTCCAAAGGGTCTTGGAAGAGTAGGACAGGACTGAGCCACTAAGCAAGCAAGAACTTCCCTGGTGGCTCAGACAGTAAAGGATCCACCAGCATGCGGGAGACCTGGGTTTGATCCCTGGGCTGGGAAGATCCCCTGGAAAAGGGAAAGGCAACCCACTGCAGTATTCTGGCCTGGAGAATTCCATGGACAGAGCCTAGTGGGCTACAGTCCATGGGATCACAGAGTCAGACACAACTGAGTGACTTTTACTTATGTACGGGAATGTCCTATTCTCAGAAGACACATGCTGAAGTATTTAGAAATAAAAATGTCACATCTGTAACTAACTTTCAAATAATCCTGAAAATACATATATATTTGTGTGTGTGTGAAAGGAAAAATACAAATGTGACCAGAATGTTAACAATTAGTGATCACAGATGAAGAGTATGTAGGTGTTCATTACACAGTGCCCTCTGCCATTGTCAACAATTAATATAATTCTCTAAAATATGTGAAAAGTAAAAAAAAAAAAAATTAGTCAATTTGCAAGTGGTGCTCATTTATTCATTTTACCCATTTACAAGACTGCTTTTAAGGGGCTAAATTGATATTGTTGATTACAAACATAATGTAAGGCCAGTGCCTGTAGGGCACATTTTTATTCTAAATACTTCAGCATTTTTATTTCTAAATACTTCAGCATGTGTCTTCTGAGAATAGGACATTTCCCTACATAAGTGAAAGTCACTCAGTTGTGTCTGACTCTTTGTCATCCCATGGACTGTAGCCCACTAGGCTCTGTCCATGGAATTCTCCAGGCCAGAATACTGCAGTGGGTTGCCTTATCTGGATACTTGATAAGAGACTGAAAGTGAAAAAGTGTTAGTCACTTAGTCATGTCTGACTCTTTGAGACCCCATGCACTGTAGCCTGCCAGGCTCTTCTATCCAAATAATTCTCCAAGCAAGAATACTGGAATGGATAGCCATTCCCTTCTCCAGGGGATCTCCCTGACCCAGCGATCAAACCCAGGTCTCCTGCATTGCAGGCAGATTCTTTACTGTCTGAGTCACCAGGGAAACCCAATACATGACTATTGAGTATTTAAGGGTAAAAAATACTGACAGATGGCCTAGCCAGCATCCCTGTATTAATACTAATAACAATAAACACTGCAATTTATGTAATTACCATCTATCCAGTGTGTGTAATCCTATAAGGTACAAACTATCATCACTTGTCTTTTTTTTGTCATTATTAATGTAGCTCAGTCGGTAAAGAATCTGCCTGCAGTGCAGGAGACCCAGGTTCAATCCCTGGGGTGGGAAGATCCCCCGGAGAAGGAAATGGCAATCCACTCCAGTATCCTTGCCTGGAAAATCTCATGGACAGAGGAGCCTGGTGGGCTGCAGTCCATGGGGTCGCAAAGAGTCAGGCACGACTGAGCAGCTAACACTAACATTAACACTCTCTTTAACAGGACACACATCCACAGGATTCAAAGATGAAAACGTATAAAGATGTGAAATAAAAAGCATCTCTCCCATCTTGGTCCCCATCTGTGCAGTCTTCTCCAAAAACAGGTGTTCTTTCAAAGAATATTTTGTGCATGTCACTGGCTTTTAAAGATGAGAAAACTGAACAGGTCTAGTCATTCACTCCGGTTTGTGGTCAAATGGACAGACATTGGGGCAGCCTCATCCACCAGCCCATGCCCCTGACTCTATGTGAGGCCCCCTCTTCCCCACTCCTGGACTGACCTTCTGCATATCTGCACTGTGACTCTGTCTGCAGAGAGGTTCTCTCTGTAGCTCTGCTGCAGGGGTCATAGCACAGATCTTACAGTGCTTCTGCTGCTAATAGGGAGTTTCAGCTGTTGGCTCCACTTAGCAATCAATGGCTATTTTTCTTCTTTGGGAATTATTTTCATGACCCTCTCTGAGGTTCTCAGTTGCCCCAACAAAGCTCAGCAGAAAGCACTTGCAAATTTCCCTGCTCAGGATGACCACGTTGTATTGGCCATGCGTGCGTGAGTGCTAAATCGCTTCAATCCTGTCCGACTCTTTGCAACCCTACTGACTATAGCCTGCCAGGTTCCTCTGTTCATGGGTTTCTCTACGCAAGAATACTGGAGTGAGGTGCCATGCCCTTCTCCAAGATCTCCTGGTCTTCCCAACCCAGGGATCAAACCTGCATCTCTTCCGTCTCCTGCATTGGCAGGCAGGTTCTTTACCACTAGCACCACCTGGGCCTGAACACGCCTTAAAAGGTCAAGTAGAAAAGCACAGAGCCAGAATGTCTCAGGTGCTGGCAGCTGAGCAAGAACTCATTCCTAGAGTTCCTGCGGATGCTGATAACCAGCACGCAAACTGTTCCTTCTGCCCGAGGGCCCTTTAAGAGGTTCTGACTTGCTGGGAGGTTGAAACTGTCCCCCAGACCAGCTGCTGATGCCCCTGACACACTCTTTCATGCCTGTGCTCCCCACACTCCCTTTTGGCCACACACCTTGGCTCCTCAGGCCCCTTTACCCTTATGACCCATCTGGACCTGTATCAACAGCTTTGACCTCAGAACTTTTTTAAATGCAACCTATCTCTTTCTGGCAGCAAGCAGAGTAGTTGCCAGGAGTGGACATTCTTAGCTCAGGCCCAACCACAGTTCACCCCATCTTCCCCCAGGGGTGGTACCAACTGGACAGCACTATCCAGCTTGGTCAGTCCTTTCAATCCAAGTAAGAAGAAAGACCGGGATGAGTTCATCTGCATACTAAAGAGGTCACTGAACCTCCTGCCTACTTCAAATTTCCATTCTGGGGACCTCCCTCGTGGTCCAGCGGCTAAGACTCCAGGTCCTCAATGTAAGGGGTCCAGATTCGATCTCTGGTCAGGGAACTAGATTCCACATGCCACAACTAAGAGTTTGCATTGCCACTGCAAAGATGGAAGACCCCAACTGCTGCAACTAAGACTCAGGACAGCCGAATTAACTAATTTATTAATTTTTAAAATTTTTCATTCTGGATGGGGAGGGAACCTAACTTTCATTGCAGACTCTGTTGGTCGTTTTACATACAGCGTCTCATTAAGTCTTCAGAATAACCCTGTGGGCAGAGATGATCATCCTCTTTCTGCCATTAGACAATTGAGACTCAGAGAGCTCGTGTCCACAAGCTCAGAAAATAGCAGAACTGGGATTTAAACCCAGGTCCCGAGATCCAAGGACCATAACTTCTAGAAAAGGGAAAAGAGAACATTCTTCTCCCTCTCACATTGGTTCCTTAGGAGATTTTCTGTAAAACCACAACCAGGAAGGAAGCATCCGTTACCTTTTCCACTGCGTACCTCCCAGCCACATCTGCCCTGTTTCCAAGGGAGAGTGAATTGGGGATGGGAGTGACGGAAGGTCCTAGGACCTAGCTTCCTTGAGAATCTGTTCTTGTATTTTAAACAATAAATTTTCCTAGTTCCCCCGCCTTTTTTTCAGTGCTTAATAGTAAAAAATAAAGTGGCATCATTATTATTTTAGTATTTCCTCTGGAAATACATCTTTAGTATTTCCTCTGGAAAAAGAAAGTAAGATACCTTCTCCAAAGGCAGTCCTCTGTCTTTTTAAGTAATCTTCTAAGGTACAACTTCTTCTAACCTTTAGTCTACTGAAATTTAAGCCTGTTCCTCTTGCTTCATATGGCTGGATGGCATCACTGACTAGATGGACGTGAGTCTGAGTGAACTCCAGGAGTTGGTGATGGACAGGGAGGCCTGGCGTTGCTGCGATTCATGGGGTCGCAAAGAGTCGGACACGACTGAGCAACTGAACTAAACTGAACTAACTGAATAGGTAGATTTTTATACTGCCAGTCCTGTGTTCATTTCCTCCCCAGGGCACACAACTATAATTTAGGTTGCTGTCACCAGGTAACAAGCGAAATTGCAGGGGTTTGTGGAGAGCCTCAGGAAGTTTTCCCTGAATGAGTACAGCCTATGGACCCTGCCCACCAACGAGCTTCCCCACTGTGCTTGGAGCAAATAGTTAAGAAGTGGAAACAATCACAGCCTATATTCTCTATCCAGAAGACAGGCTGCCGACATGTAATGAGAAAGGAGAATTATGCAGGATTTCAAGGTTCTCTGTTTAAACGTTCCTTTTGTTTCATAAGTATGACTAGGCACAGTTGGGCCCATGTAAGTATGACTAAAGTTTGTTAGAAGTCTTTCCATTTGAGAAATGAAGCTTGTTGACTCCTCCTTTCAATAAATGTGTGTCTATAAACAGACTAGGGAGGGGAAAAGTTGTCGATCATTGTCCCAAATGAAGTAATAAAAGCTTGCAATGGGATGTTTCCTTGCACTGTATTTCCACCCTATGCTGCTGCTGCTGCTAAGTCGCTTCCAGGCAAGAGTGGGGTGCCATTGCCTTCTCCGTTTCCACCCTCTAGAAAACAATAAAAAGTTATGGGGATGTGGGGGTGGGGGAGGGGAGGGGATCTTTCCCTTTACCCTCCCCACTAAGGCCACTGGCTAGTCTGCTCAGAGGGACCTGGAAGCAGATGGCGGGCAGCGCCCTCTATCTTCTGCCCCAAGTACAGAGGGAACTCACTCTACCAATTCAAGGGGCTGGGCCTCTGCAGACCCTATCTCTGGGGAGAAGGAACAGATGCATTGTTCTCTTTTACACAGCTTTTGTTCCTATCACTCTACCAAAATTTATGGTTCCCTATGACCATTCTTGGAGAAGGCAATGGCACCCCACTCCAGTACTCTTGCCTGGAAAATCCCATGGATGGAGGAGCCTGGAAGGCTGCAGTCCATGGGGTCACTGAGGGTCGGACACGACTGAGCAACTTCACTTTCACTTTTCACTTTCATGCATTGGAGAAGGAAATGGCAACCCACTCCAGTATTCTTGCCTGGAGAATCCCAGGGACAGGGGAGCCTGGTGGGCTGCCGTCTATGGGGTTGCACATAGTCGGACACGACTGAAGCAACTTAGTAGCAGTAGCAGCAGCAGCATGACCATTCTGCTGCTAAATGCAATGGTGTGTCTTAGATCTGGTGGTCAGTTCTCAGCCCCCTCCTTTCTTGGCATCCATGATTTTACTGATTCTCTGCTACCTCTAGAGCCATTCCTCACTTCTCGCTACAACACTTTCCTCAGCCCCTTTCTTTTTTTTCCACTTTATTTTTTTAATTGAAAGATAATTGCTTTACAGAATTTTGTGGTTTTCTCATCCCAGGGAGCCTAGCTTGCCCCCCTGAAGGCCTGGGGTCTTCTGCTGTCACCTAAAGGTTGTTTTGTAGAAGTTATTCCATATCTTGAGTTTTTGATGTATCTGTGGGGAGGCTGGTGATCTCTCTGTCTTACTCCTCCACCATTTTCTTCCGTCTCTTTGGCCCATCTCCTAAGTTCTGTCTCCTGCCATCTTCTTGTCTTATATTCTTCTTGGCTCTTTCAACTCTTCTACAGGGTTTGCCCATCACCTGTGTACTAAGGACTTCTAAAGGTTTTTCTCCATTTCAGTCTGCTAGCTTCTAAGCACCATATTCTGCCTACTGAACATCTCCACTCAGATAAGAGATTCAAGTTCAACAGGCCCCAAATTAGCTCATCGTGGCTCCCATTCCACCTCTCAACTTTGTGCTTCCTGCCTTGGAATGCCCACAGCTCCAGCCACCCAGCTGCACTGGCCATGGATATAGCCATAAACTGGAGAAGACCTCTGACTAGTCCCTTTCCCTCACCTGCTATATACCACATCAGGCACTGAGCCCTGTAGGATTTACCTACTAAATCACAAATACACGCTTTTCTATTTATCTTGGCCCTCTCTTAGTGAACACAGGAGAGTTTCCATTCTCCTCTTGATCAATTCCATCCTCTATTCAGCCTCGAGAGTGCTGGATCTAAAATGCAAAATCTAGGGACTTCTGTGGTGGTTCAGTGACTAAGACTCCAGGCTCCCAATGCAAGGGGGTGGGGTTCAATCTATGGTCAGGGAAATAGATCCCACATGCCACAACTAAGACCCAGCACAGCCAAATAAATAAAAATAAATAAATACTTTTTAAAAATAGGTAAGATTCTTCCCCATAAGACCACAAACTCCCAGACCCCAAAAACAGTAGAAAGAGTTCAGAATTTCAGGTCAGGTGCCTGGGTTCCAAGTAATAAGTCTACTGCTTACTAGCTGCAAAGTTCTGGAATGTCACTTGGTCTTTCTGAGCCTCGAGGATTCTACAATAATATCTAACTGATAAGATGCTCTGATAAGCTGTATTGGGATAAGTCATATGAAATATCTTCTATTTCCTCAGCTTTAAAATTGCTGAGTCATATCTAGAGTCCGTTTCAGGTTTAAAAGTTTAAGCTTATAAGGGATATTTGACATTCTCTTGCAACCAAGAGCATTTACAAATATACAACCATTGTATTGTATAGTATATAATATGTTATTGTACTGTATAACAATAATGTTAAAAATCATTCAACATATATAACATGTAAAAAAGAAGCTCTGCTAACAGACATAAACTGGATTGCTGGATTAACCAAGGGCCCTCTATTTCCTCTGTAGGACTTTCCACTCGATGCCCAGGACACATTAAAAGCCTGCACCTACGGGGCTCATCTCCACTGTGCTAGCATGCTTCTGCTCCTAACTGTGCAATTCTAACATAAACAGGACTCAACTGCATTTGTTAAGTCAGTTCACTTCAGTTGCTCAGTCATGTCCAACTCTTTGCAACCCCATGGACTGCAGCATACCAGGCTTCTCTGTCCATCAGAAACTCCCAGAGCTTGCTGAAACTCATTTCCATTGAGTCATTGACGCCATCCAACCATCTCATCCTCTGTCCTCCCCTTCTCCTCCTGCCTTTGTTCTTTCCCAGCATCACATCTTTTCCAATGAGTCAGTTCTTTGCATCACGTGGCCAAAGTATTGGAGTTTCAGCTTCAGCATCAGTCCTTCCAATGAACACCCAGGACTGATCTCCTTTAGGATGGACTGGTTGGATCTCCTTGCTGTCCAAGGAACTCTCAAGAGTCTTCTCCAACACCACAGTTCAAAACCATCAGTTCTTCGGCACTCAGTTTTCTTTATGGCCCAACTCTCACATCCATACATGACCACTGGAAAAACCATACCTTTGACTAGACGGACCTTTGCCGGCAAAGTAATGTCTCTGCCTTTTTTTTTTTTTTTTTATTGAAGGATAATTGCTTTACAGAATTTTGCTGTTTTGTCAAACCTCAATATGAATCAGCCATAGGTATACATATATCACCTGCCTTTTGAACCTCCCTCCCATCTCCCTCCCCATCCCACCCCTCTAGGTTGATACAGAGCACCTGTTTGAGTTTCCTGAGCCATATAGCAAATTCCCATTGGCTATCTATTTTACATATGGTAATGTAAGTTTCCATGTTACTCTTCCTATACATCTCACCCTCTCCTTACCTCTCTCCATGTCCATAAATCTATTCTCTATGTCTGTTTCTCCACTGCTGCCCTGTAAATAAATTCTTCAGTACCATTTTTCTAGATTCCATATATGTGTGTTAGAATACGGTGTTTATTGTTCTCTTTCTGACTCACCTCACTCTGTATAATAGGTTCTAGGTTCATCTACCTCATTAGAACTGACTCAAATATGTTCCTTTTTATGGCTGAGTAATATTGCATTGTGTCTATATACCACAACTTCTTTATCCATTCATCTGTTGATGGATATCTAGGTTGCTTCCATGTTCTAGCTATTGTAAATAGTGCTGCAATGAATAATGGGATACATATGTCTCATTCAATTTTGGTTTCCTCAGGGTATATGCCTAGGAGTGGGATTGCTGGGTCATATGGTGGTTTTATTCCTAGTTTTTTAAGGAATCTCTATACTGTCTTTCATAGTGGCTGTATCAGTTTACATTCCCACCAACAGTGCAAGAATGTTCCCTTTTCTCCACACCCTCTCCAGCATTTATTGTCTGTAGACTTTATGATGAGGGCCATTCTGACTGGTGTGAGGTGATATCTCATTGTACTTTTGATTTGCCTTTCTCTATTAAAGAACGATGTTGAGCATCTTTTCATGTGTTAGCCTTCTGTATGTCTTCTTTGGAGAAATGTCTGTTTAGGTCTTTTTCCCACTTTTTGATTGGGTTGTTTGTTTTTCTGGTATTGAGTTGTATGAGCTGCTTGTATATTTTGGAAATTAATCCTTTGTCAGTTGTTTCACTTGCTATTATTTTCTCCCATTCTGAGAGTTGTCTTTTCACCTTGCTTATAGTTTCCTTTGCTATGCAAAAGCTTTTAAGTTTAATCAGGTCCCACTTGTTTATTTTTGTTTTTATTTCCATTACTCTAGGAGGTGGGTGGTAGAGGATCTTGCTTTGATTTATGTCATTGAGTGTTCTGCCTATGTTTTCCGCTAAGAGTTTTATAGTTTCTGGTCTTACATTTAGGTCTTTAATCCATTTTGAGTTTATCTGTGTGTATTGTGTTAGGAAGTGTTCTAATTTCATTCTTTTACATGTAGCTGTCCAGTTTTCCCAGCACCATTTATTAAAGAGGCTGTCTTTGCCCCATTGTATATTCTTGCCTCCTTTGTCAAAAATAGCCCATAAATGCATGGGCTTATTTCTGGGCTTTCTATCTTGTTCCATTGGCCTATATTTCTGTTTTTGTGCCAGTACCACACTGTCTTGATGACTGTAACTTTGTAGTATAATCTGAAGTCAGGAAGCTTGATTCCCCCAGCTCCATTCTTCCTTATCAAGACTGCTTTGGCTATTTGGGGTCTTTTGTGTTTCTATATGAGTTGTGAAATTTTTTGTTCTAGTTCTGTGAAAAATGCCGTTGGTAATTTGATAGGGATCACATTGAATCTGTAGATTGCATTTGGTAGTATAGTCATTTTCACAATATTGATTCTTCCTACCCAGGAACATGGACTATCTCTCCATCTGTTTATGTCATCTTTGATTTCTTTCATTAGTATCTTATAATTTTCTGTGTACAGTTCTTTTGTCTCTTTAGGTAAGTTTATTCCTAGATATTTAATTGTTTTTGTTACAATGGTGAATGGGATTGATTCCTTAATTGCTCTTTCTGATTTTTCATTGTTAGTTTATAGAAATGCAAGTGATTTCTGTGTATTGATTTTGTATCCTGCAACGTTGCTAATTCACTGATTAGCTCTAGCAATTTTCTGATACTATCTTTAAGGTCTTCTATATACAGTATCGTGTCATCTGCAAACAGTGAGAGCTTTACTTCTTTTCCAATCTGGATTCCTTTTATTTCTTTTTCTTCTCTGATTGCTGTAGCTAGGACTTCCAGAACTATGTTGAATAACAGTGGCAAAAGTGGACACTCTTCTCCTGTTCCTGATCTTAGTGGGAACGCTTTCAGTTTTTCACCATTGAGAATAATGCTTGCTGTAGGCTTATCAAATATGGCCTTTACTCAGTTGAGATAGGTTCCTTCTATGCCCATTTTTTGAAGAGTTTTAAACATAAATGGGTGCTGAATTTTGTCAAAGGCTTTTTCTGCATCTATTGAGATGACCATATGGTTTTCATCTTTCAATTTGTTAATATGGTGTATCACATTGATTTATTTTCATATATTGAAGAATCCCTGCATCCCTGAATAAACCCAAATTGATCATGGGTTTTTTGATGTGTTGCTGAATTCTATTTGCTAAAATTTTGTTGCGTCTATGTTCATCAGTGATACTGGGCTGTAGTTTTCTTTTTCTGTGTTGTGTTTGTCTGGTTTTGGTATCAGGGTGATGGTGGCCTCATAGTTTGGAAGTGTTCCTTCTTCTGCAATTTTTTGAAAGAGTTTTAGAAGGATAGGCATTAGCTCTTCTCTAAATGTTTAAAAGAATTCTCCTGTGAAGCCATCTGGTCCTGTACTTTTGTGTTGGAGATTTTTGATCACAGCTTCAATTTCAGAGTTGTTCATAATTTATATTTCTTCCTGGTTCAGTCTTGAAAGATTGAACTTTTCTAAGAATCTATCCATTTCTTCCAGGTTATCTATTTTATTGCCATATAGTTGTTCACAATAGTCTCTTACAATCCTTTGTATTTCTGCACTGTCTGTTGTAACCTCTCTTTTTTCATTTCTAATTTTGTTGATTTGATTCTTCTCTCTTTTTTTCTTGATGAGTCTGACTAAGGATTTGTCAATTTTGTTTATCTTCTCAAAGAACCAGCTTTTAGAGTTTTATTCATCTTTACTATTGTTTCTTTCATTTCTTTTTCATTTATTTCTGCTCGGATCTTTATGATTTCTTTCCTTCTACTAATTCTGCTTTTTAATATGCTGTCTAGGTTGGTCATAGCTTTTCTTCCAAGGAGCAAGCATCTTTTTGTTTCATGGATGCAGTCACCATCCACAGTGATTTTGGAGCCCCAGAAAAGAAAGTTTGTCACCTTTTCCATTGTTTCCCACCTATTTGCCATGAAGTGATGGGACCAGAAACCATGATCTTAGTTTTCTGAACGTTGAGCCAGCCTTTTCACTCTCCTGTTTCACCTTCATCAAGAGGGTCTTTAGTTCCTCTTCACTTGCTGCCGTAAAGGTGGTATTACCCTTATTTGTTAGTCTAATTTTGGTAATTGACCTAAGTATGGTACACACTAGTAACATAAGACTGTGAAGTGAAAGAGAGCTGTTTTCTATGAAAAATAGTCTGAATGTTTTGGAATTATGAACAAGAAAACCGTAAAAGATTGAAGGCAGAAAAAGTCAACCGTTGAAAGGATCCTGCCCAGAAGTATCATAACTGCCTGAAGTTCTCATCCTCCAGAAACCCAAACTAAAAACTGTGGATGAGGCATTTTGAGAGATATGACATTCAATTCCAATCAGAGGACCCATTAAAAACAAAGATCTAACTTCAAATTTTAAAGTTGAGGCAAAGAATTACATGTATATGTTTAAGTTAAAATGAAAATGTAAAGTTTGTCGGATTCAGGGACCTCCTGCTAGCAAGAAGGGGACTCTGGCTGAGCCAAGCATTTTAAAATCAAATGAGGAAAAGAGGACTGACTCACCCCATTGAAAGTCACCCACTAGCGCCTTTGTTTAAGCTCTTCCAAGTATGACTGAGATACTTGGCATTTCTTCTGTAAAAGATTCCCAGAGAGAGGGGAGTAACAGAATGTTCATCTACCATACTTCATCCAAAATACACAATTCCATATACAACACTCATTAGGACAGAATGGAACATGAAAGCCACAGTTGTTTTTTCCTCCCACTGAAATGATTTCTCAATATGTGGATGTAAACATTTGTAAGAGAAGAAGAATTGAAGAAAAAAAGATTGTTCTGTGTCAAAGGTGGCAGAAAACAATCACAAAAACCCTCTCTCCATGTCCGGGTTTGTCTTAAGTGTCTAGGACTAGCAGTTTTAGGAGATTAAGGTTTGTTCTTGAAACTGGATCAAAGTGGAGAGGAGAAGAGCTATAAAAGAAATATTGAACATAAAGAGATTTCATTTTTGAATAAGTGCCTCATGAAAATGTGATCAGAAGAAGAAATAAACCTGAGGATTATCACCCTCTCAGGAACCCACCATTTTACTATGTCATTTGCATGCTTAGTCACAGTCTTGTCCAACTTTCTGCGACCCTATGGACTGTAGCCCGCCAGGTTCCCCTGTCCATGGGATTTCCCAGACAAGAATACTGGGGTGGGTTACCATTTCCTCCTCCAGGGAATCTTCCCAACCCAGGAACTGAATCTGTGTCTCTTATGTCTCCTACATTGGCATGTGGGTTCCTTACCACTACTGCCACCCGGGAAGCCAATTTCTTTTCCAATATGTGCTCAGTATAATCTCATGTATAAAATTGTCATGAGCATAATTAAAACATGAATGATCATTGCTGGATGCCCACTATTTTTATACCCCTTGGAAGATTATACTGTAGCCTATACATTGATTAAATGTAATAAAAGACTAAGGAAGATGCAGGTGCCAAGACTTTCAAGCTAGTAATTATCATCATTAATCTATAATCCAAACTGATATCTAAAATGTCCCCTAAAGATTATTGTTCTCAATAGGCTAAAATATAATTACAGTCACTTCTTTTAATGTTGTTATCCTGGAGCAGAGCCATCACTTCTATAGGAAAGCCAGGCAAATTGTGTAACCCCCCAGAAAGAAGCTGTCTATCCACTTCCCTCACACTTCCTGTACTGATAAGAGCACAGTGATAGACCCACACAGCTAGTACTCTTTCTGATGCTTTGAAGATACAAGGAATAAATGACAAGACTCTTGCCCCTGGCAGTTCACAGTCTGTTTAAAAGGTCAAAATACTCACAGAAATAGAAATGGGGTCAAAAATGGGTTCTTTGAGCTCCTTCATGACACTGGACATATAAGACGATTCGAGCATCTTGTGTGAGAAATCTCTGGTGATGACGATGCTGGAGGAATGCAGGACTCTAGGTTCCTAATACTCCCTGGCTTTGCAAAAACCCTGCAGCTCTTAAGGCAACATCCCAAGTCACTGACCCAGCCCTCAGGGCCTGTGACACCTCTCTGGTATCCCCCTAGTGCACCCTCTCCCCTCTACATTAGTTTCTGCATCCCAGCCCCATTGGTCCTTTTTGTTCCTTCCCAATTTGCAAATTCTGTCCTCACTATCTAGATGACTTCTTTCCCTTCCCACCACTTACCAAGCAAGTCCTCCTCCTCCAGATTCAGTTTCAGCATCACTTCCTAAGAAGCACCCTCCACCCATGCCCCTCCATCTAACAGATCGAGGTCCCCCGTTAGCACTTGTACTTTGCCATGATAGCACTTTGCCAAATTGTAGCCCAACCATTGTGTGTTTAGCTATCCAACCGCCATCTCTATTGTGGCATTTTCCACAATTGCAGCTAAACAGTCTTGTATTTATTAATAGTTGTGTGACAGCTTGTTGGCCTCAATGCGAGCTCAGTGAAGATAGTGTGGGTCTACCTGTCCTTCTCACTGCTCTGTCTCCAGGAATTAAAACAGAGATTGTCATCTAACAATCTCACTGGCCAAACTCTACTCAGGCTCTCTGAGCTTTTTCAAGTAGGCTTGACTTTGGGGCTTCTATGTTCATCTCTATAGAGTCCAATTCTTCCAATCAGGAAGAATCCTGCTAAGTAAGTTTAGCCCTCCTCCAACCTGATCACCCTTGGTATCTAGGCAGATTTCTCACCTTCCACCACTTGCCAGGTGATGTCTGAAGCCAAGCCTGGCTTCATGCTTGGATAGAGGAGCCTAATGGGCTACAGTCCATGGGGGTCTCAAAGAGTCGGATAGGACTGAAGCGACTTGGCATACAAGAAAGCATCATATACCATAGTTCTCTTTTTCCCTCAATGAAACAACTCTTAAAGAGGATTGCTTTGATGACTAATGTTCAGTAACACTTTTACTACAGAGGCCTCTTGACTTCTTTAAAAATGACTAGTGATGAATCCCAGCCACATGTGGCTCTGGCTTCCTTCTTATTTTATGGAGTCCCTTGGGCACACTCCCTGTAGATAGGCTTTTTTCATTAAAGGTAGATCAAGGGGATCACTGGGGCTTCCCTGATGGCTCCAGATGGTAAAGTATCTGCCTGCAATGCAGGAGATCCAGGTTTGATCCCTGGGTTGGGAAGAACTCATGGAGAAGGGAACAGCTACCCACTCCAGTATTGTTGCCTACAGAATTTCATGGATAGAGGAGCCTGGTGGACTATGGTTCAAAGGGTCACAGAGTCAGACACAACTGAGCGACTAACACTTTCACTTTCTCAAGGGGATCACACTATGCCACCCCAAAGTAGGCCATGCTGACATGGGACATATTATGAGCCGAGTTATTTGAGTTCCTAGGATCCCTTCTGTGCCTGAAACCAGAGCCTGTCACAAGGACTCAAGTGCTGTAAGTCCCCTCCCTGGGGCAACAGGAAGCCAGCACCACACCCAGCCAGACATTGTCACAAACTGCCATATCATCTATTCTCCTAAGGGTCTATTTATGCTTCCAAAGAGTCATCTGCCCTCCCATGAGTGCCCTTTCCCTGCCTCCCTCTCCCCTAAGTTAGTACACAGATCGCAAGTTCAAGCTACCTCTTGGAGTTGTCATTCCTGAGTGTGTGTGCAAGTGTGATGCACACACAAATAAACTTCTGTTTGATTTTTCTCTTGTTAATCAATCTTTTAGCTTCCCTGGTGGCTCAGCTGGTAAAGAATCTTCCTGCAATGCAGGAGACCGGGGTCCAATCCCTGGGTTGGGAAGATCCACTGAAGAAGGGAATGGCTACCCACGCCAGTATTCTGGCCTGGAGAATTCCATGGACTGTACAGTCCATGGGGTCGCAAAGAGTCAGACACAACTGAACAACTTTCAGTTCATTTCACCTCAATCAATCTTTGCTGAGGCTAATTTTACAGGGCCCCAGCAGGAGAACCTAGGAGGGTAAAGGAAAAAAAATTTTTCTCCTTTAGAGTTTTGGTGACAAACGTGGAATTCTATCATCCAGGGCTCCTTACTAGGTCCAAAAGCTGCAATTTAGAGATCCTGGGCCTCTGACAAAAGCCTGTTGAAGACAATATTTCTTAACAAAATAGGCTCTCAAATTTCTGCCCACAGAGTCAGGTGGAATTAGGGTGGCGAAAGTCAGTCTTTTCAATTTAATTTTCAAGCTCAGCCAGGGACCCTGAGAGGATGGAGGAAAAGTTTTTCTACCTCCACGTAGGAAAACCAAAAATATGTCAAAGAACAAATGATTCCAAGGTCTCTATAAACAGTCTATTTCCCTCCCAAGGTCCTCCTCCTCTTGTACTGAAGATACACATCAGCTCTCACCACGAGGGACTGCAACAAAAGCACAAGAATCCTGCCTTGACAGCTGACCTAACCACCCACAGTGTTCCTGTAAGCCTGGAGCAGGCCTTCTGCAAAAGGAATCAACTTCAATCACCAGTGGGAGAGAAAAATAATAAAATGATGGCGAGAAAGTGCTCCTTACAGAAAAATACTTCCTCGGAACCACACTGAACCACACTGAAAATGGACTGCAGAACTGAAACATACCATGAAGACTTATTTAAGACATCACCAAATATGACAACTTCCATTACAGAGGCCCTGTTGCTGCTGCCGCTAAGTTGCTTCAGTCATGCCCAACTCTGTGCAACCCCATAGACAGCAGCCCACCAGGCTCTCCCGTCCCTGGGATTCTCCAGGCAAGAACACTGGAGTGGGTTGCCATTTCCTTCTCCAATGCACGAAAGTGAAAAGTGAGAGTGAAGTCTCTCAGTCGTGTCCGACTCTTAGCGACCCCATGGACTGCAGCCTACCAGGCTCCTCCATCCATGGGATTTTCCAGGCAAGAGTACTGGAGTGGGTTTCCATTGCCTTCTCCACAGAGGCCCTGTTATCAGAAAGCAAATGAATACATTATATTTTCATCATAAACAAGTCACCAAAACTGAGAACAAAACATAGGCAACCAGATCAGGTAAACTAGTTCCTTTCCCACTAACATTCTCTAGATTTGCATCTGCATTTTCTCTTTACAAACATAAATCTTTCTTTCATGTACTCAGCATGGAAACCCTTACCTGAAAAAAAAAAAGTATACACACACACATGGGCACACTCATTCCTAAATCTACAGAGTGAAAACAGAAAATATTCTTTCCCTGCAGATATCAAGAATTTTAAGCCTTTTTTGTCAGTAAATGACTAGGCTGAAAGCAATCCTGTTTTATTGTAATATGGATGCCAATCGTACCTGCTGGGGAAAGTGGCTGGTTTAGATCAGGGTTTCTTTGTCTCAGCACTATTCACACCTTGGACTGGATAATTTTCACTGTGGGGGCACTTTCCTGGGCACGCATGATGTTTAGCAACCACTCCGGCCTCCACTGACTAAATGACTAACACTCTCCACCCCCAGCCATGACATCAAACATTTCTCCAGCTTTTTTGTCCTGAGGGTCAAAATCAGCCTGTGTTGAAAACAACTGTTTAAAGCTGAAGTAGACTGTCCTGTGGCGATGAGATTTCAGAGCTCTGAGAGTGTTTCACAATTTTTCTAGTTGTGGCATTTACAGAAACTGCAATTTCTAGTGCAGCCTGCTAGAAGAAATCAACAAAGCTGCCCAAGGGCAAAGAGATATCTATTTGACCATCATTGAACCCTCTCTCTAAGTGAACCTACTCCTTGGAGGCACAAAGGTTGGCAAGTGCTGTCTATGGGAATCACATCCCTGATTCCCCCCAGCCCACCCTCCTGCGCTGGCCTGTCTCCAGCTGACTACCAACCAGCATTTGCAGCCTCCAATTCAACTCTCATTCTCCTCCATTCCCAGGTTTGGTGGTGATGCTGTAGGAAGATGACAGAATTCAACATGTGACTATTTCCAAAACATGGGAATGGGCTACTGAATGCAATAAGTACTGAGGCAGTAAAAGATGTGGTCCTGTTACCCTTGTCTCTGGCAATAGCAGAGCCTGGAAAACAGGCCCTTTGTCTCAGAGGCTCTCAGTTCTTCAACAGTGGCCCTTAAAATGTAAGTAAATTCCACCTAACTGAGCTAGTAGGGCTTCCCACAGGGTGCTAGCAGTTAAGAAACCACCTGCCAGTGCAGGAGACAAAAGAGACAGAGGTTCGATCCCTGGGTCAGGAAGATCCCCTGGAGGAGAACATGGCAACCCACTCCAGTATTCTTGCCTGGAAAATCTCATAGACGGAGGAGCCTGGTGGGGTACAGTTCATGGGGTCATTTGTTGATGTTGGCAATTTGATCTCTGGTTCCTCTGCCTTTTCTAAATCCAGCTTGAACACCTGGAGGTTCACAGTTCATATACTGTTGAAGCCTGGCTTGGAAAGTTTTGAGCATTACTTTACTAGCATGTGAGATGAGTGCAATTGTGTGGTAGTTTGAACATTTTTTGGCATTGCCTTTCTTAAGGATTAAAATGAAAACTGACCTCTTTCAGTCCTGTGGCCACTGCTGAGTTTTCCAAATTTGCTGGCATATTGAGTGCAGCACTTTCACAGCATCATCTTTTAGGATTTGAAATAGCTCAACTGGAATTCCATCACCTCCACTAGCTTTGTTTGTAGTGATGCTGCCTAAGGCCCCCTTGACTTCACATTCCAGGATGTCTGGCTCTCACTAGGTGAGTGATCACACCATTGTGACTATCTGGGTTATGAAGATCTTTTTTGTATAGGTCTATGTATTCTTGCCACCTCTTCTTAATATGTTCTGCTCCTGTTAGGTCATACCATTTCTGTCCCTTATCGTGCACATCTTTGCATGAATGGGATTAGTGCCGTTATAAAAGAGACCTCCAGAGAGCTCTCGGGCTCTTTCTTCCACTATGTGAGGGCCTGCCAAGAAAACAGCTGTCTCTGAACCAGTAGATAGGCCTTGAGCTCAGTTGCTCAATCCTGTCCAACTGTTTGCAACCCCATGGAAAGCAGCCCACCAGGCTCCTCTGTCCACAGAATTTTCCAGGCAAGAATAGTGAAGTGGGTTGCCATTTCCTACTCCAGAGACTCTTCCCCACCCAGGGATCAAACCCACATCACCTACATTGGCAGACAGATTCTTTACCACTGTGCCACCTGAGAAGCCCAAAATAGGCACTCACCAGACATTTAATCTGCTGACACCTTGATCTTGGACTTCCAAGGCTCCAGAACTATGAGAAATAAAATTCTGTTGTTTAACCCACCCAGTCTATTCTGTTATAGCAACAGACTAAGACACTTATCTAATGAGGGAAAGTAAATAAGCAGCAAAAAAAAAAGAGAGAGACAGAGAGAGACAGAGAGAGAAAGCTGAAAATAATATGGAACAGGAGTTGCTGACTTCAGAGATGAAGACTGTTTAAAAATAAGCAAAGTATGCAAGTGAGATGGAGGGAAAAGTCATCTGCTTCTAATAGAAATATGTCAAAGCAATTACCTAATTTACACAAGGTATCACTTAGGCTAATGCTCAGTTGATTCCTTACGAGTGAGGAGTTGGCCAGAGTGCCCGCATTTTCCTTTATTTTTATCACTTGTTTATAATATTCAATTGCTTGCTTCCTTTGGAATCTAGAAAAGAGAAATTTAATCAAAGTTTTGCATCGAAGAAGCATGGCGTTCATCCATGTATCCAACAAACATTCATGGAATGCTGGTGCTGGGCCCCAGGTGCAAAGATAAGGAAGACTAACCTCTGCCCTCAGAGAGTGTCCCCAGGCAGAAGGAGAGATTGGAGAGTGAAACACAGGACCAACAACTTGTTAAGAGTACTGAGTGTGAACCTAGGAGTTTGGGACTTCAATATTGAAGCATTTTCATTAAGACTGACGTGGTTCAGGGACTTCCCTGGTGGTCCAGTGGCTAAGTCTCTGTGCTCCTAATGCAGAAGCCCAGGTTCGACCTCTGATCAGGGAACTAGATCCCACATGCTGCAACTAAAGATCCTGCATGCTGCAAATAAGACCCAGCACAGCTTAATAAATAATAAATAATAAATAATTTTTTTTTAAAGAGTGATATGATTAAATTTGCTTGTTAGAAACTTCACCTGGGTGCAAGTGAAGTAGCAGATGACAATTTATGCAGTGAGACCAGTTGGTCCAGACAAAGAATGAGGAGGGTCTGAGCTAATGCAGTGGCCACAGATGTGACAGGAGACCTGCTAAGTCTTGGCATCACATGGAAGGTAGTGGGCCTGGTGCCAGGAGCCCTGACATCCTCTTGGGCAGTAGGATGACGAGGTTAGGAGCTAGAGCTCTGAAGTCAGGCGGGCTTGGCAGTGACACAGTGGTTAGGCATCAAGGCTCCTAAACCTTGGTTTTCTCATGTTCTCAATGAGGATAACAGACCTGTGGTGAGGATTAAGTGAGAAAATGTATGGAGTGTGTTTAGCATGGTGACTGATTATAATAAATATCACCCAGATGAATCATTAAGATGCTGCCCTGGGGTCTGCACTGGGTGACATGGGAGAAGATGCATTTTCTCATGGAGAGGGTGTGGATGTGTTCACTGTTGATAATGTTCACTCTGAACTGCCCTAATATGCTGGCTACCTGAAGGGAGAGGGCCAATGGATGCACATGTGTGCAGCTGATGATGGAGGTCTGAAGAGACAGAGACAAGAAGCCATCGCCTTACTGAATGCTGGCTGCAGCCCGAGGCACAGGCAAGGCTGGGGCACTGTGACTGAGACATGCAGAGTTCAAGAACTGAACCCAAGAGAACACTGCCATCTGGTCGAGAGTTGGGAAAGAAAGAGAAAACCCACAAGAGAACCCGAGAAGGTGTCATCAGAGAAGATGGCCATGATGGAGGGTAGCTCAGAAACCAGGAGAGCACAGTTTCAGGAATGACTGATGCTGTCAAACGCTCCCAGAGCAGAGGACCCTCAAGATCAAAGTGCAAAGACACAGAACTAGGATGTTCCTGATGACATTCATAAGGATGGACAAAACAGAGCTGGGTGGAGGGAGAAAGTGAATGACATCAACAGGAAGTGAGGCTGTGGAGACACTTGTCTGTGGAGGGCACACAATGAAAAGACGGCTGCTGCTGAATGGATTCAAAGTTGAGAGACAGCAATGACATTGACTTCACTGAGAATACATCCCTGTTTCTCTTATGACCCTTTGTTCATCTTTCTCCTTCCTGGGGTACAGGGGGTTACTTTTAACTCTGTCATTTGACCTCATGTATCCATCCCTACCTATCCCCACTCCCCAGGGCCCTCAGGACCCTCGGATTATTTCTGTAGGGCATGAGAGCTGTTTCAAGAGCCCCTGACCACCAGGAGACAGGATCTTCATATGTCTGAGAGGTGAGCTGAGTCCCACTGCAAAATATTTCCTGGTCTTAACCAATGTGGAAAATGAGGTCACCTGAGGACAACCTTCAGCAAGGAAAAAGGCTTCTCGGTCGTTTCAGAAGGTTGACCATTGACATGACGTCTGGAAAGAAGGATACCAAGTATGGTCAGCTCCTCCAACGCAGAGGGCACGCGCGTGGAACAGCAGCAGGGTTCAGGGTCCCGTGAGTCACGAGCCGCCAGCCCTGGATTTGAGATGGGGCAGCCCAGGCCTAGCGATGACTCAGTCAGTATGCTACGTGTTTAGATTTCTCTTTTACGAGGCAATGGTTCTACTGTCAAGCCTTTTGCTTCTCTAAAGAAAGGCCTGTTCTCTACTCGCAGTCCTGGTCTTAAGAGGAACAAAAGGAGGTTTATGTGGTGTCAAGTGCCTCAAAAATTCCCTGCTGGGGAGCAAAATAATAATACTAAGAACTCAATTTATCAACTCTTTCAGTGTGCCAGGCATTCTGCTCAGCACTTCACACAGAGGATCTCTCAGTTCTCAGCATCGTTCTGCGAGGAAGAGACTGTCACTGCTCTCATTTAACCAACAAGGAGATGAATGAGACACCAACACGTTAAGTATGTGCCCAGGTTCTCACTGTTACCAGGCGGTAGAAACAAAATTTGAACCCAGGCAATTGAACCCCAGAGCCCAACATTTCAGCACTGCTATATAGAGCACTGGTAACGACTCTTAGAAGCACCTTTATTGGAGCTAGTCTTTTTTTGTTGTTTATTGGAGGATAATTGCTTTACAATGTTGTGTTAGTTTCTGCTGACAAGAAAGTGAATCAGTTATGTATACATCTCTCCCCTCCCCCATGAGCCTCCCCCCCCTCACCCCAATTCTCTCCCTTTTAAGTCATCACAGAGCACTGAGCCAGCTTGCTGGGCTGTCCAGCATTTTCCCATTAGGGACTACTCTTTGAAAGGTAAATACTCTTGGAAAGGGCTTCCCAGGTGGCTCAATGGTAAAGAATCCACCTGCCAATGCAGGAGATGTAGGAGACACAAAATCCCTGGGTCAGGAAGATCCCCTGGAGGAGGGAATGGCTACTCACTCTAGTATTCTTGCCTGGGAAATCCCATGGACAAAGGAACCTGGCAGGCTGCAGTCCATAGGGTCGCAGACAGTCAGACACTATTGAGCATGCACACCACTCTTGGAAAGGGTTAATAGTGATCTGCAGTTCAATGCCAGAGATGACTCATGTCATATTCTTCTTGGGAGCAAAAGCCAGAAGAGGTCCTCTCCCTGGTGTAAGTAACATGCTCTCCAGGATGGCAGACAGCGGAAAGTGAAAGGCAAGGCAGGGAATAGGGAGGAGAGGGAGAGGCTGCAAAAGCAAAACCTCAAAACTTTATAATTTCACTTAGAGCATCCCTGACCCTTCAGTCAGCTCACCTGTGTGTGAAACAGTGCAGGCCAGGCCGAAGGAAGGGTGTGATGGACTCTCTGTGGACTCACAGAGAACCTTCGCTCACACCAGCCTGTCAAAGGAAGACGTGGTCTTGCCTGGCAGATCCTAACAGGAATTGGACCCTGAGGGTGATAGCTACAACCTGCTTTAAAACACAGGTGCTGACAGAGTCTCCTGACCAAACTCTACGCAGGCTCTCCTGAGCAGTTCCCAACTGGACCTCAACTTCTGGGCTTCTGTGTTCATCTCTGCCTTGTCCGGCTTCAGCGAGGATCCTGCTCAGTCAGTTCAGCCCTGCTTGATATCTGATTACCGTCCTTCTCCGATTCCTCACCCTCACTGTCCCACAGTGACCTCTGCTCCCCCCGACCTGCCTTAGCAAGAATCCTGTTAGATCAGTTTACCCAGAGTCTACCCCCACCCCGCCCTTCATGTCTCCTCTTAGTAACTGTCCATCCACTATGGATCACCCCCCTCCTCCACCCAATCCTTCTTGATTCAGAGCTGAGTCCTGTCTGTCTCAACTGCAGAACCCCACTGCGGGGGTCCATATGCCTCTCGTGAAAGGTCTGAATAAAGGCTGCCCTACCTTTCTTTAACAAGTTCTATGAATACAGCTTTAGCAGTGCCTTGTATGGGGAGCTGAGGAAAGCCCCACACATGGCAAGAGAGCAAGAGGTCTTCCCCAGCGAGGAGGGGTATCAGGACAGCGCAGCCTGAGACAGCAGCAGGCTCTTGCACAAAACAGACCAGCAGGCATGATGCTACAGACCCACACTCCACAGAGGCCTCAAGCACAACCCCTTTCCTCACAAGACCCAGGAGTGATACTGGGAGTGTGACCCCGTACTCCTTTTTACTTTTCCTCCTGCCAAAACCTCTACATGGTTTGTGAGCTAAGAGTGCCTTTCAAATTCATGATGCTCAGTGTCCTAACAAATAGATCAGGGCGAAATCTCAGGCCTGGTGAGTCTCTCATTTTCTGGACAAGGCTGGAGCCAAAGAAGTGAGATACCCCTATGAGTGAGTACAGATCTCCCTGCCAAACGTGGGCTTTTTTTTTAGGGGGGCAGGGGGAAGGAGACACACGACTTGAAACATTTCATAAAAACTTACCTTTCACTGTGTCTCAGTGGGAAAAACAGTAAATCTGCTAAAAATTCCATAATTTCTCCGACTAGGATGCTTTTCTCACCAAACAAATTTCTCCTGATATTTAAGCATTCCTGAAGTTTCATTTTTGCAAGACAAGCGTTTCCAGCAGCAAATCTGAAAACAAAATGCACACGTGTGTGCCTTACCGGGCACGATACATGTTGGCTACCTTTGTTGTGCTTCCAAAACCAAATCTCATAAACGTCCTTTGTAGTCAAGACACAAAACAGCACAATAGTTTGTATCAGCAGAGATTTGAGGCTTTCAAAGTGATTGATAAGATGTGCATACATCATGAGAAACTGGGACACTATTTTCCTCCTTCCTCTCAAGCCTCCCTTCCACCACCACCCCAATCCCATCAGTCTAGGTCATCACAGAGCACCGAGCTGAGCTCCCTGTGCAAAACTGCAGGTTCCCACTAGCCATCTATTTCACACCTGCTAGTGTATACGTATATGAATGCACTCTCTCGATTCATCCCACCCTCTCCTTCCCGAACTGTGTCCACAAGCCCATTCTCCACATCTGCATCTCCACTGCTGCCCTGCAAACAGGTTCCTCTCTACCATCTTCCAGATCCCATATATGTGCATTAACATTCAATATTTGGTTTTTCTTTTTCTGACTTACTCCACTTTGTATGACAGACTCTAGGTTCATCCACATCTCTACTATTGACCTTTAGGGTTGGACAGTTTGTTGTGGAGGGTCCTGTGCCATGTATAATGTTTAGTAGCATTCCTGGCCTGTACCCGCTAGCTGCCAGGAGCAATGCCCCCAGTCATGACAAGCTAACATGTCTCCAGACCTTTGCCAAAGGTTCCAGGGGGAAAAAATTGCCATGGTTAAGAATACTGAACCCGAGGATAGAAATGCTAAAATTCAGCCTTTCTTAACCCAGTCAGTCAGGTGGGACATGGATGGGCAAGTATGGATTAAGTAGATTAATTGTAACAATAACAGCTAGTACAGAAAACTAAGACATTTTTCAAGAAAAACACATGCTTACGTTAGAACACCTTCAGTGTATTTCATGGTGGCCTGGTCGCAGGGATTGCTGTCCAGTAAGCTGGAAATTTCGGTAGCACATTGCAAAATATGGTTTTCTTTTAAGTACTCCTCAGATGCTGACTTTGCCAGGTTGTTCAGTACTCTGCCTGCAGGGAATAAATTTTGGCAAAGAAGATGATGCTCCAGGCTTTTTCCTACAGAAGAGTTAAGAAGTCACTAGGCAGAGCATTTGGTAGCATTTCTTCATCGCTGCCAATAGTTGGGTTTTTTTCTTAATAAATCAATTACTGATCTACATTGCACAGGACTTGGTTTTCAAGTGACAAATTTTGTATGTGGGCAGCAGTTATGGGGCCAAGGAACAAAGACAATAGATTGAAACCGAATTAGAGTCTATTTTACAAATGAACAGGTCAGAAATAGAGAATATGGATGTGGTGAGACCAACTATCATCGTGGTAACTGAGTTCTACAAAAGGCAGCTGGTACAGGCTTGAATAAGGAACAACAAAACATTACAGCCTTATGACAGAAACACATGAATAAGCCCCATAAACCTAATTAATAAATAATGTGCTGTACCTAGATACACATCAAATGTACCCTTTGCAACGGCCTAAGATTTTGCTAGTTATTTTGAGTTAGATATGCTAACAATAAGAGACTTCTAAAAAGTAGAAGGTTTTATGGTTTTCCAAAGTGGAAATGAAAATCACTCAGTCATGTCCAACTCTTTGTGACCCCATGAACTATACAGTCCATGGAATTCTCCAGGCTAGAATACTGGAGTGGGCCACCATTCACTTCTCCAGGCAATCTTCCCAACCCAGAGATCAAATCCAGGTGTCCCACATTGCATGCAGATTCTTTACCAGCTGAGCCACCAGGGAAGTCCACGGTTTTCCAAGCCACACTCTGTAATACTGAAGTGAAGTCGCTCAATCATGTCCGACTCTGCGACCCCATGGACTGTAGCCTACCAGGCTCCTCCATCCATGGAATTTTCCAGGCAAGAGTACTGGAGTGGGTTGCCATTTCCTTCTCCAGGCCACCTTCCCGACCCAGGGATCGAACCCAGGTCTCCCACACTGCAGATAGATGCTTTACCGCTTAACCGTCTGAGCCACCAGGGAAGCCCACACTCTATTATGCAAAGAGATAAAACTATAATTATGCTTCCAGAAGGTGTTATTAGAGCATTGCTAGCAGTAAACAAGGCAGATTTAACTCCCTATACTATGGAATTCAGCTTTAAACTATAAAAGATTACCATTAAATTATCAAAAAAGCATCCCATCATCAATAGCACCCCATTCGTTGCCCAACTGGCTCTAGGAGGCCAGTCCCGGAACCCACAGAAGTATCCCTGGTGAAAGGTTGTTGTTGAATCACGCGAATACACCAGGATTCTTGGCCCCCGGAGGACAGGAATTCAATCCGGGGCCAGAGACGAGGCTTGATCGCTCAGAGCTTTTGTATAATAAAGTTTTATTAAAGTATAAAGGAGATAGAGAAAGCTTCTGACATAGGCATCAGAAGGGGGCAGAAAGAGTACCCACTTGCTAGTGTTAACAATAAAGTTATATAATCCAAAGAATATCTGGAGGTTGTAAAGACCTCATCAGACCTACTCCCATAATTTACATTTTAAGATAACACGGTCCTCAGGCAAGATACATCCTTGTAAAGACCAGGTCTACTCCCATAATTAACATTTTAAGATAACAGAAGGTTGAATCCAAAGACTGTCCTTAGGCAGGATACATTATTGTTATATAATCCTAAGGAATGTGGAGAAAGAAAAAAAGTTTGTCCTTTCTTCCTCCTTGAGAATTCCAGACCCCTCTCTCCTTGGGGACCCCTAGATTTCCTATCAACCTGCCTAGGAAATGACTCTCTCACTGGTTTCCACATGGCTTTCCTCCGCTCACCAAGGTCCCAGCATGCCTGAAACCAGGCCTGCCTGCATTAGGATGATGACTTAGAAGCCAGCCTCTACATGTGGAGCATTAGAGCTTTATAAAGGCCAACACTAGAAGAGATTCTGCGCAGCAATGAGTTGTGCAGACAGGTCTTAGGGCCAGATGGGCCCAGATAAGTAGTCAGATAGGCCTCTCAGACTCCTGGCACCAGAGGTGCCAGCGCTGGGAGCTGACGTACTTTATTTCATCTCTCTGACCTTCAGTTTCCTCATCTGTGAAATGGGAGTAACTGTATGTGTATATATATATACACACATATATATACCTCCTGTGATTATATATATGTATATATATAATCACAGGAGGTATACCAGAAGACAAAAGAGATCAACATGAAGTGCTTTGTACGTGGTAAGCACGAAACGAATGTTAACTATTACTGTCAAGGTGGATTTACAGGTGAAATGCAGAGAGGGTAAGTAACTTTCCCAAGGTGACCTTAAATCTTACATCAGACTGTGAAGACATCTGTAATTCTCCACGCCAACCTGTACCCAACTCTCCCCTTGGCAATGCCACCCGGCACCTCCTCCCATGCAGACGTCAGAGTCTCTTTCTTAGCCCCAGACTGAAGCCTGGCGACTTGCTGTGACCAACCACATGCAGAGTAAGAGGGTGCTGTGCCAGTTCTCAGTTGAGGCGTAAACATGTGCTCTCACTCTTGGAATTCTGCGGGCCCCCAGGGGAGCAGGACTGGGCTATTTCCTGAACGATGAGCAGCTCGTGCCCAGAACCCTGTTGCCACCAGACATCAGGGTGAGGTGTTCTGAGAGTTGGAGCCCACTGGCCCTGCCAGCTGGGTTGCAGAAGCTTGCATGAGCCCAGCCCGGACGAAGGGGATCCACTTGGTGGCCCATACACACGGGCAACAACAAGCGGTTGTTGGTTTTTGACCTGTTGAGTTTCAGGGTGGTTTGCTATACAACAGAAGCTAATTGACATAGCTATTTAAATACGACATAAGTCTAGAGTCCTTATTCCTTGTCTGATTGTAAACCTTTCCCAGCATCAGAGTCTTTTCAAATGAGTCAGCTCTTCTCATCAGGTGGCCAAAGTATTGGAGTTTCAGCTTCAACATCAATCCTTCCAATGAACACTCAGGACTGATCTCCTTTAGGATGGACTGGTTGGATCTCCTTGCAGTCCAAGGGACTCTTAAGACTCTTCTCCAACACCACAGTTCAAAAGCATCAATTCTTGCCTCCTTTGTCAAAGATAAGGTGTCCATATGTGCGTGGATTTATCTCTGGGCTTTCTATTTTGTTCCATTGATCAATATTTCTGTCTTTTTGCCAGTACCATACTGTCTTGATAACTGTGGCTTTGTAATAGAGCCTGAATATACAATGGATTAAAGACAATCTCTTTAACAAGTGGTGCTGGGAAAACTGGTCAACCACTTGTAAAAGAATGAAACTAGAACACTTTCTAACACTATACACAAATGGATTAAAGATCTCAACATAAGACCAGAAACTATAAAACTCCTAGAGGAGAACATAGGCAAAACACTCTTCGACATACATCACAGCAGGATCCTCTATGACCCACCTCCCAGAATATTGGAAATAAAAACAAAAATAAACAAATGGGACCTAATTAAAATTAAAAGCTTCTGCACAACAAAGGAAACTATTAGTAAGGTGAAAAGGCAGCCTTCAGAATGGGAGAAAACAATAGC
>NW_011494899.1:5502252-5502815 GCF_000754665.1 Bison bison bison | reverse complement strand
GAGAGGGTGTGGAGAAAAGGGAACTCTCTTACACTGTTGGTGGGAATGCAAATTAGTACAGCCACTATGAAGAACAGTGTGGAGATTCCTTAAAAAACTGGAAATAGAACTGCCTTATGATCCAGCAATCCCACTGCTGGGCATACACACTGAGGAAACCAGAAGGGAAAGAGACACGTGTACCCCAATGTTCATCGCAGCACTGTTTATAATAGCCAGGACATGGAAGCAACCTAGATGCCCATCAGCAGATGAATGGATAAGAAAGCTGTGGTACATATACACAATGGAGTATTACTCAGCCATTAAAAAGAATTCATTTGAATCAGTTCTAATGAGGTGGATGAAACTGGAACCTATTATACAGAGTGAAGTAAGCCAGAAAGAAAAACACCAATACAGTATACTAACACATATATATGGAATTTAGAAAGATGGTAACAATAACCCTGTGTACGAGACAGCAAAAGAGACACTGATGTATAGATCAGTCTTATGGACTCTGTGGGAGAGGGAGAGGGTGGGGAGATTTGGGAGAATGGCATTGAAACATGTAGAATATC
>NW_011494899.1:5501304-5502062 GCF_000754665.1 Bison bison bison | reverse complement strand
ACATATATAATATCATATATGAAATGAGTCGCCAGTCCAGGTTCGATGCACGATACTGGATGCTTGGGGCTGGTGCACTGGGATGACCCAGAGGGAGGGTATGGGGAGGGAGGAGGGAGGAGGGTTCAGGATGGGGAACACAGGTATACCTGTGGTGGATTCATTTCGATATTTGGCAAAACTAATACAATATTGTAAAGTTTAAAAATAAAATAAAATTAAAAAAAAAAAGCATCAATTCTTTGGCGCTCAGCTTTCTTTATAGTCCAACTCTCACATACATACATGACTATTGGAAAAACCATAGCTTTGACTAGATGGACCTTTGTTGGCAAAGTAATATCTCTACTTTTTAATATGCTGTCTAGGTTGGTCATAACTTTCCTTCCAAGGAGTAAGCATCTTTTAATGTCATGGCTGCAGTCACCATCTGCAGTGATTTTGGAGCCCAAATAAATAAAGTCTGACACTGTTTCCCCATCTATTTTCCATGAAGTGATGGGACCGGGTCCCATGATCTTAGTTTTCTGAATATTGAGATTTAAGCAAACTTTTTCACTCTCCTCCTTCACTTTCATCATGACGCTCTTTGGTTCTTCTTCACTTTCTGCCATAAGGGTGGTGTCATCTGCATATCTGACGTTATTGATATTTTTCCCAGCAATCTTGATTCCAGCTTGTGCTTCTTCCAGTCCAACATTTCTCATGATGTACTCTGCAATAAAGTTAAATAAGCAGGGTGACAATATACAGCCTTG
>NW_011494899.1:5485178-5501197 GCF_000754665.1 Bison bison bison | reverse complement strand
CTAACTGTTGCTTCCTGACCTGCATATAGGTTTCTCAAGAGGCAGGTCAGGTGGTCTGGTATTCCCATCTCTTTCAGAATTTTCCACAGTTTATTGTGACCCACACAGTCAAAGGCTTTGGCATAGTCAATAAAGCAGAAATAGATGTTTTTCTGGAACTCTCTTGCTTTTTCCATGATCCAGCGGATGTTGGCAATTTGATCTCTGGTTCCTCTGCCTTTTCTAAATCCAGCTGGAACATCTTGAAGTTCATGGTTCACGTATTGCTGAAGCCTGGCTTGGAGACTTTTGAGCATTACTTTGCTAGCGTGTGCGATGAGTACAATTGTGTGGTAGTTTGAGCATTCTTTGGCATTGCCTTTCTTTGGGATTGGAATGAAAATGGACCTTTCCCAGTCCTGTGGCCACTGCTGAGTTTTCCAAATTTGCTGGCATATTGAGTGCAGCACTTCCACAGCATTATCTTTTAGGATTTGAAATAGCTCAACTGGAATTCCATCACCTCCACTAGCTTTGTTCGTAGTGATACTTCCTAAGGCTCACTTGACATCGCATTCCAGGATGTCTGGCTCTAGGTGAGTGATCACAGCATCGTGATTATCTGGGTCATGAAAATCTTTTTTGTACAGTTCTATGTATTCTCACCTCCTCTTTTTAATATCTTCTGCTTCTGTTGGGCCCATACCGTTTCTGTCCTTTATGGAGCCCATCTTTGAGTGAAATGTTCCCTTGGTATCTCTAATTTTCTTGAAGAGATCTCTAGT
This sequence comes from Bison bison bison, assembly GCF_000754665.1. Lineage (NCBI taxonomy): Eukaryota > Metazoa > Chordata > Mammalia > Artiodactyla > Bovidae > Bison > Bison bison. The sequence continues at coordinate 5,500,433 of NW_011494899.1, read as the reverse complement.
CTTTCCCATTCTATTGTTTTCCTCTATTTCTTTGCACTGATCGTTGAGGAAGACTTCTTATCTCTCCTTGCTATTCTTTGGAACTCTGCATTCAAATGGGTATATCTTTTCTTTTCTCCTTTGTTTTTCACATCTCTTCTTTTCACAGCTATTTGTAAGGCCTCCTCAGACAGCCATTTTGCTTTTTTGCATTTCTTTTTCTTGGGGATGGTCTTGATCCCTGTCTCCCGTACAATGTCACGAACCTCCGTCCATAGTTCATCAGGCACTCTGTCTATCAGATCTAGTCCCTTAAATCTATTTCCCAATTCCACTGCATAATCATAAGGGATTTGATTTAGGTCATACCTGAATGGTGTAGTGGTTTTCCCCACTTTCTTCAATTTAAGTCTGAGAGTCAAAAAATAAAAACAAACTTAACAAGTAAATAACAGCATAGAGCCTAAAAATAAAAATAATAGATAAATTAAATAAGAGCAAAAGGACAGTAAGTGGAGAGGTGGGATTTGAACACAGAAAGGCTGGCTTCACAGCCAGTGGTCCCCTTAGTGCTCAAAGCAGTATGAGGTGTGTCACAACAGCCTCCCACATGCCAAAAGGATGGTGTGTCAAAGGAGGAGTGCTCAGGGTCAACCCTCACATGCCCACCAAAAAAATCAAGCAAACACAGCTCGCATGCCCGGTTCCCTGTCTTCATGGTTTGTAAGAGCCCAGGAGTCTGACTCTGAACCAGAAGAAGTGATGCCCTCTCCATGTGCCCACCCTACCTTTCTGCTTCACCAAGTCCTGGTTGTCTTTTAAATTTCTGGATGAAAATTCCAGCAGGTTGAACCACGCTTTCTGGAAATACTGGAAGCCTTCCTGAGTCATCCCTACTTCCAGACAGAGCTCCCCAATAGCATTCTGTACTCTGGGAAGCATTTTGGTCATGGACTGACTCTACACACAAGGAAAGAGAACACACTCGTGAGGGGACACAGCATTAGACCAGGCACAGCCACCAGATACCTGCCGGAGAAAGCTCATTGCATAGTGAATTCGCAAAAGATGGCACACTTCACAGCAGGTCTCGGGGAATTGTAAATACTTACGGAGTGATTATTACAGTGACACATTTATGGGGAGACACTGCAAACCAAAACTAAGCTTTGGAACATGTTTTCACAAGTTGTTAGTTAATGGTAATTTTTTTTGAAGGTGAGAATAACATGGTGATGTCTCACATCTATTAAAGCTCACGGAGGAGGTGTTACCTAAAATTCAATCGAACACCTAAAATCACCATCTGCATGACTCTTGAATTCAATTGTGACCAGAGATCTGCTAACTTTATAGGGTTTTGTTTGGTTTGGGTTTTTTTGTTTATGTTTTTGGGTTTTGTTTTTTTTTTTTTGGCTGAATTGGCTCTTAGTTGCAGCATGTAGAGTCTTTCGTTGCAGCACACGGACTCTCTAGTTGTGGTGCATGGTCTTAGTTGCTCTGGGCAAGTGGAATCTTACTTTCTTGACCAGGGATCAAACCCACATACCCTGCATTGCAAGGCAGATTCTTAACCACTGGACCACTAGGGAAGTCCCTGCTAACTTCATGTTTGATACATTTTTGCTTAAAGACATGAACTTCAATTCTCCTTCCTGGTTTAGCATGTTTATTTCAGGGATACTTAAACTTCATTACCATAAATCAAACCTCTATCAAAACCTTATCAATACATAAGAATACACTGCTGCTGCTGCTGCTGCTAAGTCACTTCAGTCGTGTCCGACTCTGTGCGACCCCATAGACAGCAGCCCACCAGGCTCTCCCGTCCCTGGGATTCTCCCGGCAAGAACACTGGAGTGGGTTGCCATTTCCTTCTCCAATGCAGGAAAGTAAAAAGTGAAAGTGAAGTCGCTCAGTCGTGTCCAACCCTTAGCATGGACTGCAGCCCACCAGGCTCCTCTGTCCATGGGATTTTCCAGGCAAGAGTACTGGAGCGGGGTGCCATTGCCTTCTCCTAAGAATACACTAGTTGGTTATAATCTTTTTTAGAGCTAGTGATGAGTTATCTTATTATTAATATCTCATTTCAGAAGACTTTATATTAACAAGAGTATCTGTGAATATGTTTGGCAATTAATAGGTCCTATTCAAATAGACAGCAGTAGCATTATCAATGGTTATGTAATACTTCATGCTGTACTGAAATGCACTCACTGACTGAGCCTGTCTCCACCATGGGAATTCTTTCTGCTCTCCTGTACCAATTGAAAGTTACCTTCTGCGGCTTAACCCAGAGCTTTCCAGTAAGTGTCCTTCAAACAGGTTACACCTACTCTGAAATACTGACCTCAGTCCTGACGGCAGCTGTGAGTGGTGTGGAGTCCCTGGGCACATAGACCTGTAGTCTTTTACATTCCCTCATGGGTATCTTTCAAAGAGCCCCCCTTCTCAGCAGCCATCCTAGATCTCAGCCCTAATGTTCACACTGTCCATCCTCCACTTTAAGATGGCCTGCATGCTGACTTTACTGAGATCAAGACTACTCTGAAAGATTGCCCTCAGATATTGATTAAGATTATGACTGGGTACAAGTAACAGAAAACCCATATTAACAGTGGCTTGATTTCTCTCTAATGCAACCATCAGGAAGTGGATGACACACCATAATGTCAGAGACATGGTTTCTCTTATCTCACTGTTTGACCTTGCCTGACCTCCATTCCCAAGGATGCCTCTTGGTCTAAAATGGCTGCTCCATCTCCAGCCATCACATCCACAATCCAAACAGCAGCAAGGAGAAAAGAGGAAAGGAAAGCCACACCCTTCACTTCATGGAAACTTCTCAGAAGTTATCCTCAGCACCTCGATTTAAATCCCATCATCCAAAACTTAGGCAGGTACTCATATCTTGCTTCAACGGATGATAGAAAATGTAGTCTTCTTTCCCATCATTTGATGAGGAGGGTGGGGACATAACTTACTATGAAAGGGGGACCAGATATTGGGAAATTACAGTCTCTGGTATACCTCACTTCCCTTTTCTTTTCAATTTAAAATTAGCAGTGCTTTCACCCATTTTCTTCCTTCCTGTCTATACCAGAGGAAGAGATACCCAACCTCCTTACCAAGGGCCTGCTCCTTCCCTAGCTCTTGGGAGTCAAGTCCTCCTCACCACGTCCCCACCAGCATCTCCAATCCACCCCTCTCTCTGGGTCATTTCCTGCTCCACACAAATACATATCAAACCTAACCTGATCAAACCTAACCTGAACCTGGTAATATCCTGATTGTTCATCTTTTACCTTTTACTGACACTTCTCAAATGGGTATCAATACATGCACATTCCCATTTCATTACCACACATTCACCTCTTAAGCTCTGCAGAATGGTTCTTTCCACCACACCCCCCTTCTATCTCAGGGGTTACCACTGACCTTCAATCACCAGGCCCAGGGTCCTTCTTTCAGTCCTCATTTATCCAGACCTCTAAGCAGCAACTGATGCTATCAGCCACTCCCTCTTTGATTTGGGGGAACAAGGCTGTCCTGATTCTCTTCCAATATCTCACTCCTGTACAGGTTCTTTCCCTTTCCTCCTTTTAAGGGTAAGTAATTTCCCAGTAACCAATTCCTACTGTCAATCAGAGATCCTGTTTCCTCCTGTGGTTTCAGCATCCACATGTATGTAGACATCTCTCCAGTCTCTTTCCAGATTTCCAATCCTGCATTTCCCAGCTGGCTTGACACTCCACCTGGATATCTTTCCTGAACTGCAGACTCAGCAGTGTAAATTTTAAAAATTCATCATTGTCCCTCCAAAACCAGCTTCCTCTTTGAATTCCCCCAAGTCCATCAACCAGACGCAAATCCTCAGGGTTTCCTTGGTTTCTCCCCATGTCATGGCCATGTTTTCAATCAGTCTGAGTGGGGCAGAACCCCCTATCCCAGACAGAATGACAGCTCCCAACACACCACCAGGCCACGGTGGTCCTTTCTCCCCAACCACATTGCCAGAAATACTAATTGGTCAAATGCAGCTATATACCGTCAGCATCTTCTTTATGAAGACATGCCTTTTATTTCCCTCTTGCTCCAGACCATCTGCTTCTTGAGGGCAGAGACCCCATGCGCAAGAATTGAGCCTTGTGGTTTGTGGGTATTCAGTAAACATTTGTTGATCTGCACAGTGATTGTGAAGCATTCTTGGGCCATGGTCTGTACTGGCTACCACCTATGGAGCCCTGACCAAGCGAAACTCTCACCATACATGACTTCAGTGGATATTTACAGAAACCCTAGGAAATGGGGATTATTACTTCTCTCTTACAGGCAGGGAAGCTGAGGCTCAGTGAGGTTACATCAATCACCCGAGTTCACATGGCTAGCAAATAGGAGAACAAGGGTGTCCAACACAGACTAGCCTGTCTCCAAAACTCTGCTCTACACTTTTTCTTAACAAGTGAGCCTCTGATGCACAAACAGAGGCCCCTTCACACAGGCATCCTTTAGTTTTCCTGTGGCCCAGTGCACCTACTGGTAAGTACTAAAGAGAGGGTCATGAGACTTAGTTTCTTAGTAAGCATACTTACTACTTTAAATCAGGGTTTCTCAGCTTCAGCACTATTGACTTCTGTACCATATAATACTTTGCTCTGGGTGGGTGTGGGCTGAGGGGCAGGCTGGTCTGGGCAGTGTAAAACGTGTAGAGCATCCCTGGCCTCTACTCACTGGGTGCCATTAGCAACCACCCCTCGCAGGTTGAGACCACCAAAAATGTCTTTAACATCGCCAATCTTCCTTCAGAAACAAAGCTGTCTCCAAGTGGAGATGCTTGCATCAAATTTTAAAATAACCTAATCGAAAGAAATTACAAAAGTGGTGTGGTACAGAATGTATATAGCACAAATAACAAGCTCTTTCCCCTCAAAAATATTCAGCACATGTTTCAAAGAAGTTGTTATTGCCAAAAATAGTTTTAGAACTTCTCTTTTGGAAATGCCTTCAGAGCCTAAAAATAATTCTTTTCGTCTCCGTGGTAGTTAGTCCTAAAGCACTGTTGCAAAAATATTTTGAGAATAAAATCATAAGATTGATGCCTCCGAAAGGAGTGCTCTGAAGTGGGAAATCCTCTCTGAATGTCTCAGCTTTGTCACACTTCCTGAGCAGCCACCGCCTCCCTTCACCCCACCTACTCCACAGGTTACGCTTCATCACTGATGGAAATGCTGGCAGTGACTTCTAGCTAGACTAGGAGCTCTATGAGGGTAGAAACTGTGTCTGCCTCACCTGCTGCTATCATCCCAACCCCCAGCACAGAGCTCAGGCTGGGCAAGACCCTCAGTGAAGGTTTGCTGAGTGAATGTCTGAGTGACCAGGTGAATGAATAAATGAATGGCCAAATGAGAGAATGAGTGAGTAAATAAGTGACTGGCTAAGTGGATAGATGACTGAATGAATGAGGGAACGAGTGAGTGAGTGGATGAATTAGCAAATGGCTCAGTGAATAAATAAGGCAATGACTGGATGAATGAGTAAATGGAGGACTGAGTGAGAAAATGAGTGAGTGGGTGAGTGAGCGACTGACTGAGTGAATGAATACGTGACTGACTGAGAGAAAGGCTGAAATCAGGCCCTCAGTGATGACCTAATAACATAATTGGTGCTTTCCAAGAAGACGCGTCAGTGATGAAAACTTAGACCTCATGACGAAAAAAATTTGCTGCAGGGGGAATTCCATAATCATAAGATATCAGAGAATCACTGGACTCTACTCTGTCAAAATGCAAGAGAGGTCAAGATAGCTCAAATCAAACGCATTATCTGTAGCCTAGGCCTCGGTTACTTTTTAACCCATGGAAGGTAATAAAAAGAGCTTAAGACCTCATTATGTGCACACATTGTGAGAAGTGCTTTGTGCACCTGCTTATTTCACCCTGTTAACAGCTCAGGAGACAGATCTCAGAACCCTCAACAATGAAGAACTCTGAGTCAGAGGTTCACATTCTTGCCAAAGTTGCACAGCATTAAGTGCCAAAGCACTTTAAATTTGGGTCAGTCTGTAAATAGCCCAGGCTCCTGCACTACTCCAATGCTACCTTCTAAGGACACAAAGTATTGCAAATTCAAGTTAGCTCATTGATTCATTTGTCACATTTACTAAGCACTGAAGCGGTTGTAATACAGCATGGAAGATAAATAAGCACGGCCTCTGCAATAAAGGGGCTTGCAGATCTAGAGTCTTACGCATCTCTTTAGATGGAATTCCTTTTAGAAAGATGTGTGTTGATGGGACACAGATAGACCTTTATGAGAAGGTGAAGGCCTTTGTTTTCAAGCAAAAATAGCTTTGTCTTGGGTTATACTACCCTTGGTCCAAAAACTACTACAATTGGTAAATAGTTTTTAAAGGGCCATTAAATGTCATCCTAAGAACAGTTATAGTTTTATGTTATGAGTGAAAGTTTCATTGTATTCAACAAGCCCAAAAGTTTCTATTTTGGGAAATGTAAATCAATAATAGGAACAAGATAATCAACCTTCTCCAACATCTTCCTGAAAAGTATAACCAACTCTTTAACCAGTATTTTATTAGTTTATTTCAATCACTACTCACTTCACCCCTTGTTTTTTTACATTCCTCTTCTCCAAAATGACACCTAGGGGTATTCATTCATTCAGTCGTACCTCCCATCTATTTATTGCTTGTCATCACTAATACACAGTTTGGGGCACAGATTAAAATCAAAGATTCTTCACTGATCAACATAAGTAATGATTATTTATTATTCATTACTTCATCTCTTTGTGGATGAAATTGTAAGTGAACAAAGATAAATGATACCTGAAAATATCTAACATAAATACAGTAGAGGATTTTAAAAATTATTTCCCAATTTACCTGCAGTAACATGTTCTCAATGCTCAAGAATAACTCTTCCGCTTCACTGGTCTTGCCCAGAAGCTTCAGAAATCTTGCAATAAAGAATATTAATCGGCATTTGTCAGCAGCAGTAACCTTAAAAAGCCTGCATTCCAACACTAGAATAGAAAGAAAAGTCAATAATCCTAAAGCATATTTGGAGAGGAACAAAGAATGCCTATCATTTAATCTTGATGAAAGAGTTAAACATTAAATACTTATCTCTATTTCACTGTTTTTCTCTCAAAGGATCAGCACACCTGCTTTTATTAATATTAAAGTTTACATATATTACTGAGTATCTTAAACTACCGCATGAAAAATAAGTCAAGGCCTTTGACTAACTTCCATAAGTAAATTTTGAAAACCAAGGAGTCAAAAAAGAGTATTTCTATAGCTCAATCCATATGTTGTTGCCATTTGTATTCGGGAGTGATTTTCGGGCAATAAATAAAAGGCATTTAAATTTCTTACACAATTCTGCCCTCTGTTGCAAATGTCTTGAATTACTGGCTTTAGCAGAAAGAACAAAATGCTAGAAGAACAAAATAGGGAGCATACGTGTGTGTGTGTGTGTGTGTGTGTGTGAGTGCACGCGCGTGTGCTCACGCACAGTTACACCTTATCATGTGCTTAGTCATTCAGTCGTGTCTAACCCTTTTGTGACCTCATGGACTGTAGGCCACCAGGCTCCTCTGTCCATGGAACTTTCCAGGCAAGAATACTGGTGGGTTGCCATTTCCTATTCCATACCTTATCATATACAAATGAAAAAAATACAGAATTTTTGAATTTGAAGACTCACATACATGGTAGCAAAGAGTCAGAAATTCTCTTTTCAAACATTCCAGTATCTAAATGCTACATTTGTCCATTTGTTACATTTCAAACTGTTGTGCCTAATGTGTATGGAACAAATAAATTCTTTTTTGCAAACAGACAGATCTTTTATTAAACAGTCAATGGATAGTACACTCCAAAGACCTGGGATGGGCCAACCCCAAAGGCTAAAATAAATATATTCTTATTCCTCATCTGTTTCTCTGGACAAACTGTTGGCCACCCAAACCTTGGGTATCCTCTTGCTTGCTTTCTGCCAACTTTTTGGTGGATCCTCATTCATGCACAGAATAAATGTTCTGTGAGCATCAACATGTCAGGCAGCATTCCAGGCTCTGAACACCAAGCAAAGCAAACAAGGGTGTAGGCCTCAGCATTGGGCGGCCTCCAGGAGCCTCTGAACCACAGCTCTGGTACCTCAGGCTGGGGAGCAAAACTAAACAGAGCCAGGGGAGAAAGAGTGCTGAGGGCCGGAGTCCAAGACGCCTGTCTGCAGTGGTTATCTGAGCAAAGTGGCCTGAGGTGCGTAAGAGAACTGAGGGGTTCAGCTAAGTGATGGGGGAACCCTAAGAACCAGAAGTAGCTGCTCAGAACGGACAGAAAAGGGCAGTGTGGGGGCTGCCCTGGTGATTTGCTGCTGCTGCTGCTGCTGCTAAGTCGCTTCAGTCTTAGCAGACTCTTAGCGGACACGTCTATGGGGACTCATGCCGTCCCCATAGATGGCAGACAACTAGGCTCCCCTGTCCCTGCGATTCTCCAGGAGTGGGTTGCCATTTCCTTCTCCAATGCATGAAAGTGAAAAGTCAAAGTGAAGTCGCTCAGTCGTGTCCGACTCTTAGCAACCCCATGGACTGCAGACTTCCAGGTTCCTCCGTCCATGGGATTTTCCAGGCAAGAGTACTGGAGTGGGGTGCCACTGCCTTTTCCGTCCCTGGTGATTTACTCAGTGGTAAAGAACCCGCCTGCCAATGCAGCAGACATAGGTCTGATCTCTGATCCGGGAAAATCCCTCATGTCATGGAGCAACTAAGCCTGGGTGCCACAACTACCAAGCCTGTGCTCTAGAACCCACTCCAGTGTTCTTGCCTGGAGAATCTCAGGGACAGGGGAGCCTGGTGGTCTGCCATGTATGGGGACGGCACGAGTCCCCATAGACGTGTCCGCTAAGAGTCCGCTAAGACTGAAGCGACTTAGCAGCAGCAGCAGCAGCAACAAGAGAAGCCGCCTCAAGGAGAAGCCATGCACTGCAACTAGAGCGTAGCCCCTGCTCACCAAAACTAGAGCAAAGCTGTGCAGCAAGGACCCAGCACAGTCAATAAAAAAAGAAAATTATAAATCACCTGCCTCCATCCACTAAAATAAGACCATTTTTTTTAAAAGGGGAAAAAAAAGAAAAGAGTAGTGTGGACACAACTAAGGGATGAGATCCTGCCCACAAGTGGGCCTCTTACACACTCCAGGGGGCTACTGAGTCCAGGTTCCCGTCAAGAGCTTGGGTTGGGAAGGATGCTGTCCATCACTAAGGTACTATTTAGCATCTCCATCGTGCTTGGTGCTATTCCAGGCACTGGAGATACAGCAGTGAACAGGAGAGAGGAGAGCCCTACTCTCCAGGAGTTCTATTGCAGCAGCTGAAAGGGTGAGAGGGGAGAGGGGAACAGAGATCCAGGATTAAAAGAGGAAACAAGGCAAACTCTGGCAGCTGTGATAGTTATGCCAAGAATTCAAACATGCTAACACAACAGAGAATGACCACGTACAATGTTCAACTCGAAGGCCACCCTGAGACGGTGACGCTGCGGCTGAGATCTAAAGAACCAGAAAGAACCGGCGCTACAATGAGTGGGAGGAACATTCCAGGCAGAGGGAAGAACATTCCTGGCAGAGGGAACAGCTGATGCCAAGGCCCAAAGGCAGAATGTACTTGAAGGACAGAAAGGCCAAGGAGGCTGGCATCCTGAGGCCAAGGGGAAGAATCATACGAAAGGATGCTACCCAGGCATGCAGGGGCCAGGCTGTACCAGGCAGTGTAGGCTAAAGTGAGGTGTTTAGATTTTTGTATAAGTTCAACAGCAGGCCAGTGGAATTTTCTTAATCTGCAACGTGACATGATCTGGTTTACGTTCCTAAAAACTCATCTTGACGACTATGCAGACAATTGATTTTGTAGGAACAACAGTGAAAGTAGGGATGGGGGGTTGGGAGGTCGAAGGGGAGGGGATGTAGGTATATAAATAGCTGATTCTCATCACTGCAGAGACTGACAACATTATAAAGCAATTATACTCCAATAAAAAACAAAAAATGGAAGTAGGAAGACCAGTTAGGAGGCTGTTACAACAGGCCAAGGGAGAGGTGATAGTGACCAAGACTCACTAGAGTGATCCCATTGTAGACCTGAGGTTAACATGACCCCTCTAACTTCAACAGCATCCTGAGAGTCCCAGCTAGTGCAATAAGATAGGAAAAGGAAATAAAAGATATACACATTCAGTTCAGTTCAGTTCAGTCGCTCAGTCGTGTCCAACTCTGCGACCCCATGAATCGCAGCACGCCAGGCCTCCCTGTCCATCACCAGCTCCCGGAGTTCACTCAAACTCATGTCCATCGAGTCGGTGATGCCATCCAGCCATCTCATCCTCTGTCGTCCCCTTCTCCTGCCCCCAGTCCCTCCCAGCATTAGAGTCTTTTCCAGTGAGTCAACTCTTTACATGAAGTGGCCAAAGTATTGGAGTTTCAGCTTTAGCATCAGTCCTTCCAAAGAACACCCAGGACTGATCTCCTTTAGAATGGACTGGTTGGATCTCCTTGCAGTCCAAGGGACTCTCAAGAGTCTTCTCCAACACCACAGTTCAAAAGCATCAATTCTTCAGTGCTCAGCTTTCTTCACAGTCCAAATCTCACATCCATACTTAGTTGTTATTTAAAAAAAACTTCTGGAACTAGAAAGCAATTATAGCAAGGTTATAGGATACAAGATTAATATTCAAAAGTCATTGCTCTCTTATGAAACAGCAATGAACAACGGGAATTAGACATTTAAAACATACTAGCACACCAAAAATGAAGTACTTAGGTATAAATCTAACAAAATATGTATATAATCTATATGCATACTACTACTAAATTCTGATCAAAGATATTAAATAAAATCTAAATAAATAGATGCAGCTTCCCTAATAGCTCAGTTGGTAAAGAATCTGCCTGCAATGCAGGAGACTCCAGTTTGATTCCTGGGTTGGGACGATCCCCTGGAGAAGGGAAAAAGCTACTCACTCCAGTATTCTGGCCTGGAGAACTCCCTGGACGGTATAATCCATGGAGTCATAAAGAGTTGGACAGGACTAAGCAGCTTTCACTTTCATTTGGGCTTCCCTGGTGGCTCAGACAGTAAAGCATCTGCCTGCAATGCAGGAGACCCAGGTTCGATCCCTGGGTTGGGAAGATCCCCTGAGGAAGGAAATAGCAATCCACTCCAGTACTCTTGCCTGGAAAATCCCATGGACGGAGTAGCCTGGTAGGCTACAGTCCATGGGGTTGCAAAGAGTCAGACATGACTGGGCGAAAAATAGATATACCATGTTGATGGATTGGAATACTCAACACTGTTAAGATATTTGACCAATAGATTCAATGCAATCCCATTAAAAATCTTCTATAGATGTCCAACCAACTTTTGACAAAGTAGCAGAAACAATTCAATAGAGATAATCAACAAATGGTGCTGGAAAAATTGAACATCCATGTGTAAAAAGAAATTAATCTAGACACAGACATTACACTTTTCACAAAAAATTACTCAAAATGGATAACAGACCTAAATATAAAATGAAATATTAGAAAACATTTAGAAGGAAATGCTGAAGAAAGGCCATGTAACCTCGGATTTGGTGATGACTTTAAACACAACATCAAAAGCACAATTCATGAAAAAACATTGTTAGACTTTATTAAAATTTAAAACTTCTTCTCTGTGAAAAGTACTATTAAGAGACTGAAAAAACAAGCCACATATTTGTGGATAAAATATATGTTTTAATAAAATATATATCTGATAAAAGATTTCTATCCAAAATATACAAAAAACTCAAACTCAACAATAAGACATGTAAAGATGTTCAACATTGTCATTAGGTAATTGCAAATTAAAACAACAATGGAAGGTATCACCACATACTTATTAGAATGTCTAAAATTTAAAAATTGACATACCAAATACTAGCAAGGATACAGAAAAACAGAAACTCATTCATTGCTAGTGAGTCTGGCAGTTTCTTACAAAGGTAAACACGGTCTTATCATGAATCCAGCAATCATGTTTCTAGGTATTTACTCAACTGATTTAAAAACTTGCATGCAAATGTGTATAGCAAATGTTTGTCCTTCAATAAGTGAACAGGTAAACCGTGGTACATTTGTACCCTGGAATATTCAGCATTAAAAAGAAATGAAGTGTCAAGCCATGAAAGGAAACTTAAATGCATATTCGAATCACAATTGTGAATAGGATTCCTGAGCTTAGAGAAAGGCAGTAGCGGTAGAGGTGGACACGTTTGAGAAACATTTAAGAAGTAAAAATTGCCAGGACTCAATAATAAAATGCATTTGGGGAGAGGAAAAGGAGAGATAAGTGTCAGGATTACTCCCACGTGGTAAATTGAGAGACAGCCCCTGAAACAGACCCTGTTTTGGAGAGACGTTCATGAGTTCAGTTTTAGATGTGTTGGGTTTGAGGAGCTTTGAAGGCATCAGCCAAGTGGAATTAAGTAGGTAGCTGGATAGACGGATTTGGGACTCAGAGGATAAGTGTAGCTGGGCAAGTAAATCTGTGAGTCATATGCATATGAACAATCACGAAAGCCATGGACACAGATAATATTCCTACGGTGAAAATAACAATGAGAGGAAAAGAGCTTTAAGGAATTCTAACAGTTGGGAGCCAGGAAGAAGAGGAGGAACGAACAAAAGAAACAGAAAAGCTGCAGCCAGACAGATGGAAGATGAACCAGGGGATGTATTACCAATAAAACCAAGACCAGAATGTTTACTAGAGGAGGACCAGGTCAAAAGTATCCACTGATGCTAACAAGTCAGACAAGGACTGAAAACTTTCTTTGGATGATCTGTTCATGATTTTCCGTATTTTTATTGAAGTGTTCATCATTTTCTTATTGATTTTAAAAGCATTTTTACATATTAGAAATATTAATCCTTTGCCTGTTGTACATGTTACAAATATTTTTCCCAGCTGGCACTTGTAGTTGTGTTTCTGCTCTCCTCAGAGTTGATTTGTGTTATTTTACACATAGAAACTTCATGTGTTTATGTTGGCAGATTTATCAATTATCTTCTCTTTCATGAGTTACCCTTTTGCTTTCTTGCTTAGACTCATCTACATTTTCTTATAGTGTATAGTTTTCTTTATATAAAACCTCACTTTCTTATATTTAATTCTAATCCTCCTGGAGTTTATTTTGGTGCAATATTTCAGATAACAACTTTTTACCAAATAGTGTATCATTATCACAACACTATTTATTCCATAATCCATCTAATTTGAAAAGCATCTATCATTTACTATATTTTTTACATCTGCAACTGAATCTGAGCTTTCTATTTTCTTCCACTGAGCTATTTTTGCTCCCAGTAGTATTTTAAAAACTATTATTGCTTCATAATATGCTTAAATAACTTGACATTCAAATTGCCCTCATTATTTTAAGCTCTTATTCTTGTATATTTTTTCTCCAAAAACTGTGGAATCATTTTGAAAATTCAAAAATGACTTCATCCCATTGGGATTTTAGATAAAATCATCTTATGTCTATATGCCTGAGTCAGGAAGATCCCCTGGAGGAGGAAATGGCCATCCCAGTATTCTTGCCTGGAAAATCCCAAGGATAGAGGAGCGTGGTGGGCTACAGTCCACGGGGTCGCAAAGAGTCGGACATGACTGAGCGTGCACACACTCACACATCTTATGCCTATAAATCAATTGGGGAAGAATTAATAGCTTTATAACACTGAGTTGTCCTATCCTAGAATATGGTATATCTCCCTACAAACTGAAATCTTATTTTCTGTAATTCTGAAGTTGTTTATAAAAATAAAGATTTGCAGATTTCTTATTAAATTTATTCTTAGATATTTCATATTTTCTATGGCCATAGCAAATTGTATCTTTTATACTTTAAATTTTTCTGTAGAGCTATTTTGGCCCACAAAATATTTAGAGATTCTGAAGGTATCAAGGTCAAAGCTTCACACATTTGTCATGACAAGCTGATGTTCTCCCATTTACTACAAACTTCTGACAAAATCCAGTAATGTAATGCATTTACCCTTTGCCCTAAAACCCGCCCCTTAAATTTAAAAACATATGACTCTCCTCAACCCCACCACAGCCACCACCTGGAGGGCATCCAGCCATCTAGTGGTCAAGATGGAGCCAGGCTGGGACTCTTCCTTCTGCCATGTCTTCCTGCCTTTGGCACTGTCCTAAAATGTGACGGCAGCCAGAAACGGGTTTTCTTTACTTTGATGTGACTCAGGACTCCAGCCAAAACCCAAAGTATCATGTCAAAGGGAACCTATAAAAACTGACCTGACTATAAAAGTTGTCTTTTTGAGTCAAAGACCTCTCTTCCAGCCCATCAATCAGAGATGCAGCTTTCCCAGCCAGCGCCGCTGGGTACCGTAGCGCGACCAGGAAGCATCAGCCAAGAAGTGAGTCCCAAACTCAGGACTGCACATCGTTCCACCAACCCAAGAAATCAGGTGTCTTGTTCTCATCGGAGCCACCAGGGGGAGCCAAACCACACGAGAGGGAGGGATAACGAAGAAGCCGGGCCGGCGCTCCTTAATGGACAGACAGCCTGGTGGAGGCAGGAGAGATGTCTTCCGCTCTCAATCAAACTAAAGCCACTGGGCACTCTTAGAAAACTCTCACTTTTTAAGGAACCTACCAGAAGCAGGTTGGGGTCAAAAGTATAAGTAGCCTATTTACCTTCCACATGGAGGAGGGGTGGATCAGACAAATTTCAAAATTATATAAATCATACACGGTCATAAGAATAAAATCTAGATGTCTAAGGACAAAAGAAGATAGAGTATTGCCCCAATCCTGGTGGCTCAGGGGTAAGGATTCCACCTGCAATGCAGGAGCCGCAGGTTTGATCCTTGGGTTGGGAAGATTCCCTAGAGGAGGGCATGGCAACCCACTCCAGTATTCTTGCCTGGAGAATCCCATCCACTGAGGAGCCTGGCAGGCTACAGTCCATGCGGTCACACAGAGTCAGACATGGCCAAAGCGATTTAGCAGGCACGCACGCAACTCCCCAATCCATTCCTAGCTATCCGAGACCTACCTCACCCTGTCTAAGGCTCGGTTCCCTTAACTTCAAGAAAAATATTAATAGTATTATAAAGGTCTTATGAGAATTAAAATAATACATACGGTATATTAAACTTATAGCCTGGCATATGAGAAATGCTCAAAATTTGGTCTTATGATC
>NW_011494899.1:5480100-5485078 GCF_000754665.1 Bison bison bison | reverse complement strand
ATAAACCCCACAGGGTTTTTTTAGAGCAGGGATTCGTTCTTTTGAACTCGTTCTGAACTCATTTGCCTTGTTCGCTGCTATGTCAGCAGTGCCCTGTGAGTCCATGTCCCAGGGAAGGCACACAGTTACTATTTGCTGAAAGCATGTATGAAGGTTATTACTGTTTAATAAGCCAGGAAATAAAGGATGAGAGAGTGAGAGAGAGAGAGAGACAAGAGGGGCCTACTGTGGATAGCAAAATAAAAAAAAAAGAAAATTAACCAAAGTGTTGTCTAAACCCAAGTCAATAGACAGAAAGTCAAAGAAGAACTGTCCCAGTGTGGACTGAGGCCACACTTGACAGCAATTGCATGTTTCCAGCACTGAGTGATGGATAGATTAGTGGTAACATCAGTAGACAGAGGAACTATAGAGGGCAAGCTTGAAGCAGGTCAATCTGAAACAGTTTAGGCTTTGCATCTCTTTAATTTGCACTGGTCATTCAGGAAAGCCATTGGTCAAGCAACAAAATTATTAGCAGCTCTTGGGAAAGGGGGCATGGACCCTGATACTACAAAAGGTCACAACTCCAAACACAGATAAAAAAGGAAGGTGTCAGGGGTGTGGCTAAAGCCATGAGAAAGTAGAGAGAAAGAACACGACTAACGCTTGGAGAAATAGCCACCACAAGACAACAAAGAGGAGCCATTTCCAATTTCATACTAACTCTGCCTATCTTCAGAACTGTGGGTTTAAGTGGTGGGGAGAAGGGCTCCGAGGTCTGGTGAGTTGATCAGAATGATGTGTGAATACAGAACAGTAACCCTGGGCCACACTACAGCCCAGCAGAATGGACCATGGAGACATTGGTACTCACTGTACCTGAGAGCGTACATCTCTTCTTCATTTTCTGGCACTGATCTGCTTTGATCTTGGCCGCTGTGAGCAAATAGGCTTCAGTAGCATCATATCCCATTTCTGATAATACATTCCAGTAGTGGATGAGGTGCAGCCTTGTCCAGAAGCTCGGGCTTTGGGTCTTTGTTATAAAGTCGGTGATGCTTGTAACACAACGTATTAGTGGAGGTTGTTTTAGTATTTTATGCCTTCAAGGCAGCTGTTCTGTTTACCACATCCCATTAGCCTCTCTGTAAACTTCTTCGCTAATGTGACTTTAGTAGGTCACCAGATAAACCAGCTGAAGCCAATGCCAGTCCTCTGGCCCCTCCTCAGGCCAGGCTCCGTGAATCTGCCAGCAGAGCCAGCCCCTCCCTCTTCTGAGCTCACCTAGGTCTGTGTGAAGCATTTCCCACCATGGATAGCAATTTTCTGGCTCCACACCTTCCCTTCTAGAAGGAGAGCCATAGCTCCTTCACTCCTGAATTCCCAGGGCCTGGAACAGCCTGGGAGACAGCAGGGGTCAGTGAGAGATGTCTGCTGAATGAATGTGCAAGGGGGACAAGGAGAAAGGGGAGGGACGGAAGGAAGTGGGGTGGAGGGGAAGAGAAGGAAAGAAACAAGGGAAGGAGGCATGAGGGCCCAGCAGGAGAGCACAGTCTAGGCTTCATCCTTGCTCAACTCCAGGTCCTCCTCTCCTCGGAAGCCTCTTAACTTTGAGGGGAATCCAGGGAAGTTGAGAGAGGAAAAGAACCCTCTGCAGAGCCAGATGGGGCAACCCCAGGGATCCACAGGCCATAGAAGTAGATCAAATGATGGTCCCATCTGAATGAATGAACTGGTGTTGAATGAATATATATGAATGGGTGTGTCTTGCTCAAGGGCATTATGGTACCTTAGTGCTGCTACTGCTGCTAAGTCATTTCAGTTGTGTCTGACTCTGTGCGACCCCATAGACAGCAGCCCACCAGGCTCCCCCATCCCTGGGATTCTCCAGGCAAGAACACTGGAGTGGGTTGCCATTTCCTTCTCCAGTGCATGAAAGTGAAAAGTGAAAGTGAAGTCGCTCAGTCATGTCCAACTCTTCGAGACCCCATGGACTGCAGCCCACCAGGCTCCTCTGCCCAGGGGTTTTCCAGGCAAGAGTACTGGAGTGGGTTGCCATTGCCTTCTCCGTACCTCAGTGCAGGGCTTAGCAAAAGGAAGAGAGAAATCTGCCAAATGTAACATCAAAACGAGACTCACCTGGGACTTGAGAGGAAGCTGCTCAGATCCTCCCAGCAGCCGCTCATCTTCAAGTGCCAGGGAAGCTCCTGATATACTCTCCAGAAATCAGTTTGCCTTTGGAAGTATTTGACCAAAATTCGGTGGAAATGTGTTTTCTTGTGATTCGTTGGGTCCTGGAAGCTATATGGACTGCTCTCTCTGACGGGAGTGATGACACCTATTCACAAATCAGTTACAGAGTCACTCTGCTGTACAGCAGAAATTAACAATTATTTATGAAGTAAATCAACTATACTTCAATTTTTTTAACAAAATATAAATCAGTTACAGTAGAATGAATCTGAGTTTTTAAGACTGTGAAAACACTACGGCAAACAGATAACAGTTCGGTGGCCATATTCAGACAAAAAAAGTCAAAGTATCTGGGGAAAAAAAAACTGCAACATCACAAATGTATCCTCTTATAAGGCAATTAAGAGTTTACCAAAGAATTAGTTACAGCTATGATCACTGACCTAGCTTTTGAGAAACTCTGTGAGCATGCTGACTTTTCATGTTGAGTCTTCCCCCTCCCCCAAGGAAATATTTGTAACCTACTTTGCAGTTTTAAATGTATACCATGGTTACTGCTTAAATAAGCACTTTGAAATATTAGAGGGCATGCATTTTTGGAGAAGTTAATCTCCTGCCTGCAGCTCACATAGGGCAAGGGGTAGCCAAGCAAATTAATTGCAAATTGGATGTTTGAGTCAAGATTATGATACTGAGCTTCCAAATAGAAAGGGTTCCAATAGATCATACCCCCCATAAACAAGCTTCTTAAAAACAAAACGGTTTTGTTTAGTTCAGTCTCGGTGATATATAGCCTTGAAAACTGAAGCAGAAGTATTTTTAATTTTCTGCTTGACACTTTTTCTTGCAAGATAAATGAGACACACAGCTGGACGACACACCAAGCCCAGCTCTTCAGAAGAAATGTAACCAAAAAAAGAAGCCCATTGTTCAAGTTATCATCCTGCATTTCTTGTGAAATGAATTCTAGGTCTTCTACCCACTTGAAGAGATGCCATGCTAGCTGGTCTAAAATGTGCTGATGTGCCTAGATGGCATGTGTGGTGCTTAAAAGACCCCTGGAAGACGACTCCCCTCCCACACAGGGTGTGGAGAAGGCATTTTTGTGGGTAGGAAATTGGGAAAGTGGCATGGAGAATGAGAGAAAATGAAAACTAGGACAAATGCCACCCTGAGTCCAAGATTTGGAGTGTTAAACGCAATGTGTAAAGTGCACAAAATGTTTTCCTATCAAACACTGCATTTAATTTTACTCTTTTACAGAATAATCTCTTGAGGAGGATGTGGAAACCCCTGTGCTGGTGAATTTTACATGTTCACTGACAGAGCGAAGAGGAGTCCAGATAGCTGGTGAAACTTTATCTCTGGGTTTGTACTGTGAGGGTGTTTCTGGAAGAGATTAGCGTTTGAATCAGTAGACTGAATAAAAAAGATGGCCAGTCTTCACACCAAAGCAACTGGGATGCGGGCCTGCACAATTTGCTCTCTCTAGAATATCTCCTGCCCTCAGATCTCAGCAGTCCTGGTTCTCAGACCTTCATTCTCTGACTGGGATTTATACCACTGACTCCCCTGGTTCTCAGGCCTTTGAACTTGGACTCTAACTGTATGTACCAAGGGCTTTCCTGGGCCTCTAGCTTGTAGATGGCAGATAACAGGACTTCTCAGCCTCCACGATAGCATGAGCCAACCCTTCCTAACAAATCTCTTTCTATAACTCTATCTGTCTACTGTTGGTGCTGTTTCTCTGGAGAGCCCTGGCTAGGGACTTCCCTCATGGTTCAGTGGTTAAGACTCTGTGCTTCCACTC
Source organism: Bison bison bison (assembly GCF_000754665.1). Classification (NCBI taxonomy): domain Eukaryota; kingdom Metazoa; phylum Chordata; class Mammalia; order Artiodactyla; family Bovidae; genus Bison; species Bison bison. The sequence continues at coordinate 5,481,093 of NW_011494899.1, read as the reverse complement.
CAGGGCACACAGATTCGGTCCATGGTCAGGGAATGAAGATCCCGCATGCTGTGAAGCATGGCAAAAAAAAAAAGAGAGAGAGACAACCCTTGCTAATACAGTTCCCATATAATAAACAAAACCTGTTTGAAATCAGAGAGACCAAGTGGCTTGTCCCTGGTCAGCACATGATCTGGGTGAAATAAAACTCATATTTTATGGCAAGACAAGGAATATTTAAACACAAAAGTTCTCTACCCTCAGGCCTCCTCTCTCCCTGCTCTGTGCATAGTGTGTCTGCATTATGCACCAACCAGACCTCCCCCATCGGCAGGAAAACCTGCTCAACATTCTCCTGGCATCAACAAGACAGCTCCTTAAAAGATAACATTCCTTCCTGATCTTGTAAAGGGGTCACATGGCCCACCACAATGGTGCTTAGATCTGGATTATGTAAACTGTCAATAATATGTCTTTTGATACCACTCCAATATTCTTGCCTGGAGAATCCCACGGACAGAGGAGCCTGATGGGCTATAGTCCATAGGGTTGCAAAGAGTTGGACACGGCTGAAGCAACTTAGCACAACACCCATTTACGCATATATGCAGAATCTAGAAAAATGGTACGGATGAACCTGTTTGCAGGGCAGGAAGAGAGATACAGATGTACAGAGCAGACATGTAGACACAGAGCAGGAAGTGGATGGTGGGACGAATTGGGAGAGTAGCACTGACATGTTAATATTACAGTCATGCTTGTGCTCAGTCGCTCAGTTGTGCCCGATTCTTTGTGACCCTATCAACTGAAGCCCGCCAGGTTCCTCTGTCCATGAGACTTACAGACAAGAATACTAGAGTAGATTGGCGTTTACTCCTCCAGAGGATCTGCCTGACCCAAGGATTGAACCCGCATCTCCTGAGTCTCCAGCATTGGCAGGTGGATTTTTCTACAACTGAGCCACTTGGGAAGCCCATCCTGGGAAGCCCATATACCCAGTACCATGTGTAAAAT
>NW_011494899.1:5456268-5480000 GCF_000754665.1 Bison bison bison | reverse complement strand
TATAGCTGATTCATTTTGTTACACAGCAGTTCAGTCATGTCCGGCTCTTTATGGCCCCATGGACTGCAGCACGCCAGGCTTCCCTCTCCTTCACCATCTCCTTGAGCTTGCTCAAACTCATGTCCAATAAGTTGGTGATGCCGTCCAACCATCTCATCCTCTGACATCCCCTTCTCCTCTTGCCTTCAACCTTTCCCAGCATCAGGGTCTTTTCCAATGAGTCACTTTCTCCCATCAAGTGGCCAAAATATTGGAGCTTCAGATTGTAAAGAAATTATGCTCTAATAAAAAAATACATTTTGTATGTATTTTTATGTATTTGATGCTATACATCAAAATCACATTTGATGTATAGCACTTTGTTTCAAAAAACTTATATAACTGTGCCTGGTGACGGACTGGGAAGTCTGGTGTGCTGCAGTCCATGGGGTCACAGAGTCGGATACGACTGAGTGACTGAACTGAACTGAACAGGTGGAACAGTTCTCAGAGTCTTCTGAGATGCTCTTTCCGGGTTTTAATCCTCAAATTTGACTTGAATAAAATTTTTCAATTCTTTCTTAGATCGACTGATTAATTTTTCATTGACACTTCTAAATATAGAAGGATTCAAACCTTCTGACTTAATGTCAGTGCTCTTCCAATTACATGTGGGATGTGAGGAATGGCTTGACCACGGGATCATCTGTGTTACAAAGTTCAGTGTAGTTCTCATAGACAGACTAACTGGCTGACACTTACATTGTCTCTTACGGGCCCCCCAGGTGGCACAGTGGTAAAGAATCCGCCTGCCAGTTCAGGAGACCCAAGAGACACAGGTTCGACTGCTGGGTCCAGAAGATCCCCTGGAGAAGGAAATGGCAACCCGTTCCAGTATTCTTGCCCAGAAAATCCCATGGACAGAGGAGCCTGGTGGTCTGTATAGTTCATGCGTTCACAAAGAGTCCGACACAGCTAAGGCTAGATTTCACTGTGTGGATGAACATCCCCCCAATTCTCAGTGGCTTAAAAGAGCAAAGGTTAATCATGTCCACCGCATGTTGGCTGGAACCCCAAATCCAGGTGGATCTCCTCAACCCAGGATGGATGGAGCAGTCGCCATCTTGAACATGGCCAGTCAGCACTCACAACTCATGGGCAGAATTAGCCACAAGCACCATTCAGTAAGAGGCAGAGTATTAATTTCAAACAAAAGCAGCCTGCAGGTATATGTGTCTAAGAGACCAGTTTGCCTCAAAATGACTGACATGACATCTGGACAAAAGACGTAAAAACGTAGCCCTTCACCAAAATATCACAGCAGACAAATGCTACAGCTCCAGGCTTTGGGATATTTTTGATCCTTTAGGAATGGGCTTGCTTCTTATGCCAAGGCTGCATGGAAGTGAATTATTGAAACTACAATTCCTGGTGCTTCTAACAAAAACTAGTATTCACAGCCTGATTCTGAAGCAAGCAAACTTGCAGTTCTAACCACAGTGAATAGTGCCAGCAGTGCTTTATTTGGGGCTCATGTTACAGAGGAGTACAGCATGAACCCACAATTTTACCAGTAACACCATGCCCCTTCAATCCCTAGGCCTCCAAGAATGTTACTGTTCTTGGTCAGATGGAGAGATTGAGAGCCTTGTAAACCATCATAAAATGGAGTGAATAGAAAAGCTGACACTATATCCGAGAACATCCTCATTCCTCACCCTGCTCTTCTCTGCCTTATGTAACTTAAGAGATGGTGGGAATGATGTCAATGTGGGAGGGGAAAAATAAAAAGGATTCATGTGGGCTTTTTGAAAAAAAAAAGTAAGAGAGAACACAGTAAACTGGAAAGGAAATTTAAGCTTAGAATCTTGCCAGAGGCTGTCATTTAAAGGGTTTTAAAGTCCTGAGACGTGAGGTCCCCTGTGTGAGCGATGCTCAGAGAGTGCTCTGACTCCAGGTAAGGTTCTGTGACTGCTGTTTCTCCGATTCAGATCTGCAGTTCTCTTCAGGAGGGGATAAGAATTTTATTTCAGAACAAAGGCATAGACTGCTAATTCCACCCTAAATCCATTTCCCTCATCTTTCTTAGTGACAGAGTCCCACTTTGGTTGAGGGGAGCAATACACCCAGTTGAAACCTCTGTCCCCAAATTCCCTTGTAACTGTGTGCTGTGCTTAGTCGCTCAGTTGTGTCCGACTCTTTTCGACTCCATGTAACTAGCTATGGCCAAATGACAAAGTCCCGGGTCAAAGAGACTTAAGTGAAAATGTTGGTGGAAAACTTCTAGGAAAACTCCTTAAAAGGAAACGCAAGCCCTTCTCCCACACCAGCCCCTGTCCTTCCTATTGTTTGAAATATGATGGCTGGAGCTCCAGCAGCCATACTATTTCCAGTAGTCATGAACATGAGGTAACCTTGAGAATGTAAACCAGTGTAACAGATCAGGGACAGGGAAGGAGCTGGGCTCCAGATGACTCTGAAGAGCAACAGCGTAGGCTTGGACTGCTGACCTCCAGAAGTCTTTCAAATGAGAGAATAAACCCTGGTATATTAAGCCATTGAAATCATGTCTCTGTTACAGCCACATACAAATCTTAATTTATACAACCATTTTAATGCATATTTATAGACTCATTTCTACTCAAGAAATCCCAGCTATAACTTTCCCTTGGATGCGACTCTCACCTCCCCTTAGCCAGCAGGTGTCTGCACAGATTCGAGCCTTACCCAGCAGCTTGTGTTCCACGGCACTTCGCAGGGACTGGTGCCGGAAGTACAGGAGGCCATTGGGCTTCTCCTGGAGCCAGTGTCTGGTGGCATTGCGGAAGGCAGCCCAGTGCAACGTGGTCACTTTGTAATGCCCCTTGTAGCCCAGCATGTCCAAGAGCTGGTATATCTCGTCTTCGGCCAGCCCACAATGCGAGATGCTCAGCAGACACAGGGTGTCAGACACCCAGCCGTCCAACCCTGTGCAGACAACACACTGATGATGGTGACAAAGGAGGGCTCACACATGCCAGGCATCATTCTACATGTTGTGTGATCAACCAACTCATTTCTTTCCATCATCCTTTAGGTAGATACTATAACTGCCCCATCTTACAAATAAGAAAAATGAAGCCCAGAGAGGTTAAGTAACTTAGCCCATGTCATACAGAAACCAGTGCAGAACTGGGATTTGAATGCAGACGGTGTGGCTACAGAATCCACGTTCTTGACCATTGAATTATTACCTACATTGTCACAACGAATCCATCCGTGTCAGCTACGGTTACCAAGTGGCAAGCTTGCCAGTTCTGACACTTAGCATTTCCCCTGAGCAGTCTTTAAAGATTTCCAACATCAGATTTGCATGTACAGGTATGAGAGGCTTTTCTGTCTGGCTGCTGCCTACTGCAAATTCATACACACCACACAGGCCAGCCACCTGTTACTCACCTGACCCCCTAGATGTTTCCACCGTAGTAGGATCTCCCACTGGATCAACAAACTCTAAAGAGATCCTTAAGACCACGGAGAGAAATGAGAGCAAGGTCTACCATTCGAAATGGATTTCTTATGCTAGGACTGGGGAATGAGGCCCCAGATGCCTGCATCCTTTCAGCAGAGGCAGTTGTTCAGACTGATGTGCACAAACTTCCTCTGAGGTTTGCCCCAGTTCAACTAAGCTCTCCCGGACCTGTGGTTGAACTTGGCGGGCCTGAGTCGGGTTAGCAGACAGCACTGGGAGGAGGAAAATTGCCTATAAAAGGAACAGTCCCTATGGGGTGCGGGGTGGGGAGGACCCAGGCTTTCCTGCACAATCCTGGAGACATGGGTCTAGCCAAGGGCACAGCTGTGGGCAGTTTTGTCTGATTCTTCCTGTGGGACAGAGACCTTGTTTTCACCTCTGTGCGGGTCAGGGAGGGCACACTAAACTTGAAGTTAACTTTCTCTGCAGAAATGCAAGCTCTAGAGCAAAAAAAAGGGTGGGGGGGAGGTACGGGATAATATGCTGGAGCAACAAACAATGTGCCTTTCATTCCCAGTATCTTCTGCTTCTCTCTCAGAGCTCCACCTCCCCATCCCTGCTCCGTTCTAATTCACTTAAAAGACAGCTGTCACAGCAGAAATGAAGAGAGAAAAACTCAAGTTTCAAGAGACTTTTGAGGCTCATAGTAGAGCCCATGGCTTGTGAGAATAAACTTGGGTTTTTGAAAGCCTGATTGTTGAATATTGAACCACAGATTCCTGGCCAACTCTTGGAATAATTTTTTTTTAACCACAAAGAGCCTCAGACAATTACAGGAAGATGCAAAGAGGACATTTTTTTCCCACCCAGGAAGAAAAGAGATTTTGCTGAATTCAAAAAAGTGTTAAAAAAGAGACAGATCACCTATTCCATTTTTCTAGATGATCTCTCTGCCTCTCTTTTAACACCTTCCTAAGTTCAGCAAAATTTGCAAAACAGACACACAGTCATAGAGAACAAATGTGTGGATGCCAACAGGGAAAGGGAGGTAGGTGGGAGGAAGTGGGAGTTTGGGATTGACATAAATTATTGATACTATGTATATATAGATGACTAATGAGAACCTACTGTTTGGCACAGGGAACTCAGTGCTCTGTGGTGACCTGAATGGGAAGAAAGTCCAAAAGGGCGAGAATATATGTATGGCTGATTCATTTTGTTGTACAGTAGAAACTATCACAACATTGTAAAGCAACTATACTCCAATAAAAATTGATTTAAAAAAGAAAGAGAGAAAAGAAAGCAATAAAGTTGCTCAAGTGGGTTTCTGAACAGGGGCCAGAGCCCTCCCTGTGAAGAAAATCAGCTTGGAGCAGAGACAGACCGGCCTCTGGATGCATCTGAGACTGGATGAGAGAGAGGACCTGAGCTTCCAAAAGCTCTACAGATTTCCCAGTGCCACAGGAAGAAGTGGGGAGGAGAAATGGCTAATGGGGACACCGGGGGAGACCTATAGGCCCCGGACCTCTGAGTGGCGCAATGCACGACCACGTTCTCTGTCGGGCACGTAGATACCCACAAGACTGGAGGCTTAAGCAGAGGGAAGGAGTGAGCCGACGATGCCCGTGAGGATGAGGGCACGTGGCAGCAGATGGTGGCATAGATGGAACCGCCCCAGAGCAGATGGGAACACAGGCATGCCCGAGGATGCCAAAAACAGGGCACGTCAGTGTCCATGGACCATCTGGAGCCACGACCACCTCAGTGGAAGACAGCGGGGATGGATGACAACCAAGGTGACCCAGCACCAAGGCCTTCAGATCTGAGCTCACCCCAGTGGGGTCACGGCAAGGACACAAACCCTCACACGGTTGAAAAAATCCTGAATCGACTGAAAATACAGTAAACGGATGAGCTTAACCAGAATTAACCTAGATTCTGCCATCAGTGGGACTGTAGACTCAAAAGAGAGATTAAATTGAATCACAGAAATCATAAAGGCTCATTTCTTAGACCTCTGAGAAATGTGACTAAAATCTATGCTTAATGTATTTCTCCTTATGATCAACACACAGAGCTCCCTGGGTGGGGCTGCCAGATTTAGCAAATAAAAATATAGAGCCTCTAGCTACATCTGAATTCAGGTAAACAATAAATCCATTTTTGGCATAAGTATATTCCAAGCAATATTTGGGATATACCTATATACAAGATTATTTGTTACTTATCTGTAGTTTAAATAATTTTTAGTATATTTCCCATGCAATATCTGGGATATACTAAAAGATTATTTGTTGTTTATCTGAAATTCAAATTAAACTGGGCGAACTGTACTTTCTCTGACAATCCTCTCCCTCAACCTTCCTCCCTGGAGACGAAGGCAGGTGTGGGGTGGGGGTGGGGGGGTGGGGGGGGATCTTCCTCCCTGTGGACTCAGACCAGGTGGTTAATACTGCTTTATGCCTACCTTCTCCTGAAGCCACAGTGTCAGAATTTGCCTTTTTTTGTTTCAAAGTCCAACTATAGTCTTCAACCCAGCGTTTCAGAATCAACGCCCAGAGCTCCTGAATTGAGGCCACCCCCAAGTACTCCTTCAGGCACTGGAACTCATTTCGGTAGATTCTGCATTCTTGGTATTCATTTGCCAGGATTGTGAGCTTTAAAGGACTCAGGTTTGTCTTTTTCCTCAAGCTGTATCTGCTCTGTCGGAAGGGGTCTCTACTGGTAAAAGAGAGATACTCCCTAAAGATGTGTAGCTGGGCTTCTTTGTCCACTGCGCTGACGAGCTCCACTGTCCTCACGTCAGGGCGGGCACACAGCGACTTGTAGGACAGGCTGGAGGAGACAGTGCTCACGATCAACTTGCAGTGAGGAGACAGTGAGCCTGGCAGCCAGGAGATATCTTTCACCTGATGAAAAGAGTCAAAGACGGTTGAAAACTTCATAACTTTAAAACTACTTTGCTGGTGTAGGTGGTGGAGAAAAAGGAACCCTCCTATGCTGGAGGAACCCCTCTCCACTATGGAGAACAGTATGGAGGTTCTTTAAAAATCGAAAAATAGAGCTACCACATGATCCTGCCCCCCCCACTACTGAGCATATATCTAGAGAAAAACATAATTCAAAAAGATACACGCCCCCCAGTGTTCACAGCAGCACTGTTTACAATAGCCAAGACATGGAAGCAACCTAAAGTCCATCAACAAATACAAGGATAAAGAAGATGTGGTACATATGTACAATGGGATATTAGTCACTCATAGAAAGAGTGAAAAAAAGTCATTTGCAGCAACCTGGATGGACCTAGAGACTGTCATACTAAGTGAAGTAAATCAGAGAGAAAAAGAAACAAAATATGATATCACTAGTAACTGGAATTTTAAAAAAGAAACAAACTGATTTATAAAACAGAAACAGACAAGATATAGAAAATATACTTACAGTTACCAAGGAGGAAGGAGGGAGGGATAAATTAGGAGTTTGGGATTGAAATATACACACTACTACATATAAAATGGATAACTAACAAGGACCTACTGTATAGCACAGGGAACTATATTCAATATCTTGTAATAACCTAAAATGGAAGAGGATGCAAAAAAGAATATACATATATATGTATAACTGAATCACTTTGTTGTACACCTGAAACTAACACATTGTAAATCAACTATATTTCAATTTTTTAAATTTTTAATAGATTCAGTGGAATATAGTAAGAAAGTATAGGGTAACGATTGAGGTTCCAGTTATTAACAGTAACTTGGATAGCAAGCAATATGGTGCTAAGACAATACCAATTCACACTCCATATTGACAGATTCACCTCTCCATTAGGGATTTGACAGTACAAATGCAGACTCTGAAGAGGTTCTTACAAGTAAGTACTTTAACAAAATCATAGACTTCTGAAGAATGACCTACAGTGATGGCCAGAGTACAAATTGAAACATTCAACTGAAAAAGAAGATACTATCCTGTGCTGAAGAACTGTCACTTTGGGTAGCAATAGTATCATAAATTAAATGGTTTCATTTGGAATAAAAGGAACACCTAATAAAATCTTTCTTGATTCCTTTAACAAACAGCCTTTCCCATCCCTCTTTGCCTAATAATAGCAACTCTCATGGAGAAGGCAATGGCACCCCACTCCAGTACTCTTGCCTGGAAAATCCCACGGACGGAGGAGCCTGGTGGGCTGCAGTCCATGGGGTCGTTAAGAGTCAGACACGACTGAGCAACTTCACTTTCACTTTTCACTTTCATGCATTGGAGAAGGAAATGGCAACCCACTCCAGTGTTCTTGCCTGGAGAATCCCAGGGTCGGGGGAGCCTGGTGGGCTGCTGTCTATGGGGTCGCACAGAGTCGGACATGACTGAAGTGACTTAGCAGCAGCAGCAGCTCTCATATCCTGACTGCTTACTCTGAGCCGGGCACTGTGTTGAGTGTGGACCAACTGCACTGGTTACTTACATTTTTAAAATCTTCTGTATCTTACGTTGTTTCCACATCTCTCGGGGGAATTTACAGATCCAGGGAAATTGCTCCTCCCAAGGCCAGCCAATTCCTGGGAGCGGTGGGCAGATTGCATGAAACATACCTTCTGTGTGCAGACAAGCCAACTCATGACCAACCACACCCCGACTCACCTTCTTATTCAACTTGCTCACCAAGCCAGTACTTCCTCTGCCCTAAGTCATCCAAGGGTCAGGTGCCAGACAGTGAGGGAAAGCCCCTATGCCCCAAAGTCCACTAGAATGATTCAAACTAGCAATCCGAGACTGTGTCCTCTGCCCTGCCTTGCCTTTCCCATGAAAACCCCCAAAGTAATTTTGTTGTATATTCTGATCTGCCTTATCTATACTGATTTTTCCATATATCAAATCCCATTGATTGGTTGCTATCTTTAGTTTTTCTTCTGTTTAAAGGGATACTGGATCAATGGCACCTCTAATGCTTTTTAGTGTCAGTCATTGCTTTGGCCCCGGGCTCCTGTCTTCTGCCTTCTGACACCCTAATATTTCCCCCCAGAGCCCTGCATGACAAGGCATGTCTTCTCTCCAAAACTGTAAATCATAAATAATTCTTTCAATGCCATTGGTTTCTCCATGACATCAACTCAGTTATCCCCCTATAAATTAAATCCTAGGTATAATTTTATTTCATTAACTCATTCAGTCCCCCTAACAACCTTCCAGAAAGGCCGAGGAGGAAACTGAAGCACAGAGGGCCTAAACATTTTATCAAATTCATTACGAGGGTAAGCAGCAGAGCTGGGATTCAAACTAAGGGTCTGGCTGCAGGGGCTGGCTCCTCACCACTGCATTGATGCCTTAGGAATTGCCTGACAGTCCCTCCTCCTGAAGAGCTCTCCCTGTTCCCCTCTTCCAGGAAGCCTTTTCCAAAGGTCAAATGCTTTCGTTAGAGGCCTTCACAATACTACATACTGATCCCTGCCAGCACTTAGCACAGATGTAATTTTATATTTATTTATGTGATGATATTACTAATATCTGCCATTCCCTGCTAGAATGAAAGCTCTATTTCTTAGACTATGTCTGTCTGCTTACAGTGCTTTTCCCATGGTAAGCGGTCAATAATTATTTGTTGGATGTATGGTGGTCACCATGTACTGAATTAAAAAGCAGATTACAAAATAATATGGTATATAACTTCACTTATATAAGCGTATGTATGTGTATACAGCTATCCATAGAAAAAAGAAGGTTTAACAATGGTGAGGCTGTGAGGATATTTAATTTTCTATTTTCTTCTTCTTTTTTATATGTTCTATGAGAAATATACGTGAATTACACAATTTATAATTATGCATGTATAAGTTTTATAGAAAATGCTTCACAAAGTAATGACTAATACTAAAAAGCATTGGAGGTGCCATTGATCCAATATCATGTCAAACAGAAGAAAAACTAAAGATATAAAAAAAAAAAAAAAAACTAAAGATAGCAAACAATTGATAGAATTTGATATATGAAAAATTAAGTATAGATAAGGCAAATCAAAATATACAAGCTAAAGAATATAATAGGGGCCCGATAAATGTTTGATTGAAGTATAAAATAGCAGGGCAGAACTGTGCAGCAGTAATGGCCAGTTTCTAGAACCAGGCTTCCCATGCTTGAATTCCAAGTCCACCATCACCTTAGGATCTTCAGCAAGTTGTCTAATATCTCCAAGTCCAATCCCATTTATATAAATAGGGATGATGATCCCAGTCTATCAAGGATTGCTGTGAGAATTCAATGTAAATATCTCTAAAGTTTCTAGAATAATGCCTGGCTCGTTGTGTTATGTATTTGTTTCGTAAAATATTCAGAAGTAACTAGAAGCAGCATTGCCTATACCTATAGATATGCAATGCAAGGGAATGGTATTGTGTACATTCTAAATCAAGCCGTTTTCCAACAAGGACCTACTGTATAGCACATAGAACTCCACTCAATATTATGTGGCAGCCTGGAGGAGAGGGGGGTTTAGAGGAGAATGGCTCCATGTATATGTATGGCTGAGTCCCTTCTCTTTTCACCTGAAATTATTACAACATTGTTAATCGGCTATATCCCAATACAAAATAAAAAGTTCAAAAAAATTAAGGGGTTTTCTTTTTATTAAATAATAATAAAATGGATATTATTTTGAAAAGAGATTACCTTCTCTACTGAAATCCCATATATACCAGCCAATTCTTCAATTCCGTCCAGTACAAGTATACATGGCTTTACATTGATGGAAGCAATGAATACGTCTACAAGAAGTGAAAAGGCCAAGATATTTGCATCTTCATTGAGAATATCAGTTTCAAGCTGGGTACCTACAGCATAGAAATGTGCTCAAATTAGGTATATGTTAATGGGTTGGGGAAGCAGAAGGGGTTGGGAACAAGGAGTGCTACCCACAGCTGTATGACACATACAGATGGTGTAGGATGGTGTGTGCATGCTCAGCCACTCAGTCTTGTCTGACTCTTTGTGACTCCATGGACTGCCCGCCAAGGTCCTCTGTCCACAGGATTTTCCAGGCAAGAATGCTCGAGTGGGTTGCCATTCCCTTCTCCAGGGGATCTTCTCGACCCAGGGATCGAACTCAAGTATCCTGTGTCTCTTGAATTGGCAGGCGGGCGCTTTACCACTGAGCCACCTGGGAAGGCCATATGTGTGATGAGCAGTCTCAAAATATTCAACCCTAAAGAGGTAATGATATTTACCACCACGTGTCTCCTACATATTTTCAGGATTTTATATAAAAAATATTATGTATGATCCAAAGCGCTACTCTCACTTTCCAAAATGCAAAAATTGATCATGTTACAAAGAACTGGATGGGAAGAAAGAGAAGTCAGGCTATGTGATCTGTGAAGTTTCTGCACCGCCTTAAGATCAGTTCCTGTTTAGAGGTCACAGCCACCACTCTGGGGGTCCAGCTGTGTGAGTGCATGCACGCACACACACACACACACACAGTATCTCCCACCCACCACCTAGTTTCTTTGGTCCTGGCTCATTTTAAACCTAACACAACTGATCCTAAATAACTCTACCCTTAGTAATGGACTCCAAACCTTGGATTCTGGAAATTACTAGGAAGAATTAAGTTATGAATCAGCAAAGACTAAAGGAAGTAATCTGAGAGGACCAACTTGCAGGATGTGATTAAGTGACACACTAGCAGCAACCCAAAATGGTAGTCACCTACCTAATATTCTAAGAGCACTTTGGGACATACAATTTCTGCCTTGCTTTTAATTTTCAAAACTAATATTTTTCAAATAAATTAAGACCTGTTAGGATCTAGAAATCAAGTTATGCAAAGAAACTGGACTGGATTAAGTTTCTTAAGTATATGAAGATTTAATCTATTTAAGAATCCACCTGCCAATGCAGGGGACACAGGTTCGATCCCTGATCCGGGAAGATCCCACATGCCTTGGAGCAACTAAGCCCATGTGCCCCAACTACTGAGGCTGTGCTCTAGAGCCTTTGAGCCGCAATACTGAGCCCACGTGCTACAACCACTAAAGCCCAAGTGCCTAGAGCCTGTGCTCTGCAACAAGAGAAGCCACCGCAATTAGAAGCCCATACGTTGCAACTAGAGAATAGCTCCTGCTCCCCACAACTAGAGAAATCCGTGGGGCAGCAACAAAGACTCAGCACAGCCAAAAATTCATTAATTTTTAAAAAATTTACTCTATTTTGTCCAAGCAGGGAGAGTAACTGTATTACACAGAAGCATAACTGTGCTAACATCAAGACAGACCTCTTGGGGAAAAACAATGAGATGTTGATGAAGCCCTCAGCACAGCATCTGGCCCCCAGAAAGCCTTTGATAAAAGGAGCTCCTTGTTAGCTAGGGCTGCTGCTAGGGTCTGGAGTAATACAGTGAGAAAACATGAAAAGAGGAAAGGCGGAGGCTCTTCTCTGACCTTCTATGAAGCCTGTCATGAGGGGGACGTCAGCTGCAGCTGCCTAGCAGGCAAGGGCACTTGGGTCAGATACTTGGCCACGGGTGGGCAGTTCTCCTCTGCTAGATCGCTATATCCTGGCCAGCAGGGGTGGGGACGGAGGAGCAGAAATGTCAGCTTCACCCAGGGGATTTTTAGCGTCCCCATGATGGGGAGGGAGGGCAGGGCTCACAGCCCACACAGGCGCTGCAGCTGCGGACAGCTGAGTTGGGTACAAGAAAATGCTCTCTGCCTGCATCTTCATGTGACCTCTCAGGCCTGGCTGTGCTCTCAGCAGTGGCTCCTCCTCTTCCCACGTCCACCTCCCTCAGGTGAAAGCCAGCTTCCAAGCCAAGGCGGTGATGCTAAACGATGCTGGAGCCAGCCAGCCCTGCTCATCCTGGCTTCCCCTGAGCTTCCGTGTAGCATGCATGCGTGCTCAGTCATGTTTGACTCTCTGCGACCCCACGGACTGTAGCCTGCCAGGCTCCCCTGTCCGTGGGATTTTCCAGGCAAGAATACTAGAGTGGGTTGCCATTTCCTTCTCCAGGGGATCTTCCTGACCCAGGGATTGAACCCACATCTCCTGCGCTGCAGGTGGATTCTTTACCATGGAGACACTGGAGAACAGCTACCAACTCTCTTGCTTTCCATCCTTGCACCCCTTAGTTTAGATAATGAATAGGACTTTCTTGTTTCCCTCAGCTGTCCCCCACTCCCTGCTTCTTTCTCCAGTTCAGCTCAGAGGAATAATAACAAAAGCAATAACAGCAAACTATGCCAAGGACCCATTTAAGTTCTTTACATGTATCATCTGTTAACCCTGACACAGCTTTCTGTAGGTACTATTATTCCCATCCCCATTTTAGAGATGAGAAACTGAGGCACAGATTGCTTAAGTGAACTGCCTAAGATCACAGAGCTAGTAAATAGTGGAGCCAGAACTGAAAATCCGGGCAGGCCAAGTCCAGAACCACTGCCTTCCCGTTAACAAGCAGAGGTGGTGCCTGACTGTCAAGTGTTCACAGGCTGTTAATGAATTTATTCTGCTTTGTCAGCTTAAAGATTTGTTTGTTTGAAAGACAGCAGCTGTTTTTATTAGGCGCTTTCCATACCTAAAAAGACACTCAAGAAAACAGCAATTTATTTGGGGAATAAAATCATAATTGCATGTGTACAGTTGAGCATCTAATCATCAGCCTTGCCAGAATGAACACCTTTGGGATGAGCCTGAGTGGTACTAGTCGCTTTCACTTAGAATCAGACACACCTGCTGCTACTGATTTTGACTTTACCCACTTAGCACACTCTGAGAAATGCAGCCACTAAAAACTCACACCCACGTGATCACTTTATTTACTCACAGACACACCTACACACACAAACGCAGAAGGGAACACATATTTGTCCCTTCATCCAGAGATGATCTACACCTATCAAAACTCCCCCAGGGCCCCGACACTCGCTCAGTACCCAGAGGCTCATGTGGGTACAAGCCCTGGGTGAGAAAGGATGAAGTCTCCAAAGCAGGAAGGGTCAGACACATACAAACATGCAAATACACAGAAGGCACCTAATGATAATAATAATAATATCTAATATCTGTTGGTGCTGTGGTTTCCCTGGTAGCTCAGCCAGTAAAGAATCTGCCTGCAAAGCAGGAGACCCCGGTTCAATTTCTGGGTTGGGAAGATCCCCTGGAGAAGGGATAGGCTACCCACTCCAGTATTCTTGAGCTTTCCTGGTGACTCAAATGGTAAAGAATCCACCTGCAGTACAGGAGACCTTGGTTCGATCCCTGCAATCGGAAGAGCCCCTGGAGGAGGGCATGGCAACCCAGTCCAGTATTCTTGCCTGAAGAATCCCCATAGACAGAGGAGCCTGACGGGCTCCAGTCCATGGGGTCACAAAGAGTCAGACATGATTGAGAAACCAAGCACAGCACAGCACTATATGCCAAGCATTGTGTTAAGTGTCTTTGTTTCTCAGACTTTATCTTAGTTCATCCTCTCAACTACCTACAAGACATCTTTTTCCTTCCTATCCATATTTCACAAATGGGAAAACTGAGCCAGAGAGAGTTAAATAACTCGCCCAGGTCTCACAGCTAATAGAAGCCATCGGGCTCCCCAGCTTCTCCTAGAACAGAGGTGGATCCCATAGGATTGTTCTCTCTGTCCACGTAAGCCTTGCATCTTCAATCTCTCCTGACCAAAGCAGAATTCTTGATTACCCTCGAAACCTGCTGCCCCATCAACGTTGTCCCATTTCAGTGAACCACCCTGACTGTCCACCTAGTTTCCTTAAGCCGAAAACTAGGAGAATCCGTAACCTCTCCCTGTCCTTCAGTTCTCACATTCAATTCCTCAGTGTGCTCCCATCCATCCCCTTGCTCCTCCGCTCCCCCAAGCTATCACCTCTTCCCACTTGGACCACTGTGATAGCCTCTAACAAGTGTCACTGCCACCATGCTGACTCCCCCACACCTATTTCTACACAGGAGACGATTTTGAGCTTTGACAAATACCAACCAAATCATGCCAGTTCCCTGCTCAAAATCCTCCACTGGCCTCCCACTGCACACAATAGAATCTAACCCAAGATCCTGTTCTACAAAACTCAGATACAAAGTGGCCCATCCTCTATCTTATCCTGCTTCGTCTGGTAGCACTCCCCTCATCCCCCACCAGAGTCTGGACACACTGCCTCCTTCCCTTTCTGACTCACTCCACTTTGTTTCCAGCTTAGGGACCTTAGTTGTCCCTTCTATCTGGAATGTTCTGATCTCCTCATGGCTGGCTCCTTCTTGTCTGTGAGATCTCCCAAGAGTGTAGCAGAGATGGCCGCCTGTCCTGTGAAAGTTTATGCTCCCTCTTAAAGACGGTGAGGGTAGCTTTCTATTCCTACTTGACTCCTTCCCAGTGTGGCCATGGGAGCCTAGGGTGGCTGACTTCTTGCCAAAAGAATGAGGGTGGAAGTGACTCGTGTCACAACCTGGCTGAGACTTTTAAGGAAAGGTGTGCCTTTTCCACTCGATTTCCTCTTCCTCTAGCCAAAAGCAGATGACTCTGAGGCCCTAGAAGATGACACAGCCTCAAGATGGAAAGAGCCTGCGGCCCCAAATCACCACGTGGGAAAAAGCCACTCGTTCTCTAACTAGGAACCCTGAACTGAACTGTTGCATGAGCTAGAAATGGCTCAGATGGTAAAGAATCTGCCTGCAGTGCAGGAGACCTGGGTTCGATCCCTGGGTTGGGAAGATTCCTTGGAGAAGGGACTAGCAACCCACTCCAGTATTCTTGCCTAGAGAATCCCATGGACAGAGGAGCCTGGCAGACTACAGTCCATGGGAGTCTCAAAGAATCAGACACGACTGAGTGACTAACACAAACACGAGCTAGAAATAAACTTCGAGAAGCCACTGAAATGGGATGTATAAACAGCAGCCAAAGTCATTCCAACTAATACAGAGATACAGTTCATGACCACTCAACCTCAACAGCCAGCCCATCGTCTCAGCACATCACTCTGTGTGGCATTCGTCATTATTTGAAACATCTCTTGATTATTGGCTATCTGCCTTTCTCAACAGAACATTAGACCTATGGGAGTCATGATCTTGTTTGCCAGACTCAGTGTTATGTCCCCAGAACCCAAACCAATGACAGGCACAGAACAGGCAACCAATAAATACTTTGTAATGAATGAGTGAGTAAACATGCTTAGTAGAGAGCTACTGAACTGACCGGGAGGAGCAATAGCTGAAAACGAAGAACTATGGCAGCCTCTTGATGAAAGTAAAAGAGGAGAGTGAAAAGTTGGCTTAAAGCTCAACATTCAAAAAACTAAGATCATGGCATCTGGTCCCATCACTTCAAGGCAAACAGACGGGGAAACAGTGGAAACAGTCGCAGACTCTTTTGGGGGGGCTCCAAAACCACTGCAGATGGTGACTGCAGCCATGATATTAAAAGCTGCTTACTCCTTGGAAGGAAAATTATGACCAACCTAGACAGCATATTAAGAAGCAGAGACATTACTTTGCCAACAAAGGTCCGTCTAGTCAAGGCTATGGTTTTTCCAGTGGTCATGTATGGATGTGAGAGTTGGACTATAAAGAAAGCTGAGCGCTGAAGAATTGATGCTTTTGAACTGTGGTGTTGGAGAAGACTCCTGAGAGCCCCTTGGACTGCAAGGAGATCCAACCAGTCCATCCTAAAGGAAATCAGTCCTGGGTGTTCATTGAAGGACTGATGTTGAAGCTGAAACTCTAATATTTTGGCCACCTGATGTGAAGAACTGACTCATTTGAAAAAACTCTGACGCTTGGAAAGATTGAAGGTGGGAGGAGAAGGGGGCAACAGAGGATGAGATGGTTGGATGGCATCACTGACTCAATGGACATGAGTTTGAGTGAACTCTGGGAGTTGGTGATGGACAGGGAGGCCTGGCCTGCTGCAGTCCACAGGGTCGCAAAGAGTCAGACACGACTGAGTGACTGAACTGAACTGAACTGAACCTGAGCAATAGCTGAGAGGCACATCCTGCCTTGGAGCCCTTGCAACTGTTCCCATTGACTGGAATGTTCTCCCTGAGATAATCTGCCTGGCTCCCTCTTTCAAGTATTTATTCAAATGTCCCTTCCTCAGTGAAGCTTGCCCAGACGATACCTTTAAAGTCCTAAAATCCTTACACATACACACTGCCTACTTTCTTTCTCTGATTTATTTTTCTTCATAGAACTTAACCTCTTCCAAACATTCTATATTTTTTAGTCATTAACTCTTTGTCCCCTTTGCTCTCCAATAACAGGAAAACCCCATGAGGCTAACGTATTCTGTCCACTTTTTTCACGGTTGTATCCCCACTGGCATATAAGGCACTCAGTTCACATTTGGGGAAGGAAAGAAGAAAGAAAGGAAGAAAAGAAACAATTCTGAGAGCAGAAGAGGTGGGCGGATACATAGGCAAGACTATATAAGGGTTTAGATTGGAACAAGAGAAAAATAGCCTCGTGGGCAGAAGACAGAATGATCACTTTTAAACAAAATTTTTCTGAATGAATTTCAAAGTCTAATTCCATTACCATAGTGTTTGTACTGCAATTCTGTGATGAAGTAATGGATCACGGACATGATGTCACTGCTTTCACAGGTGCTGCCCACAAAATGAGGGATCAGCACCATGTTCGGGTATTTCGTCTTGAAATAGTTCACCCAGTTGGCAAGTAGAGTGGACTTGCCACAACCACGTTCTCCAGACAACAGCAAAATAGACTTGTAAGCTGGAAGAGGATTTATTCTGAAAAACAAACGGGAGAAATGTAGTCAAGAATAACTACCCAAAAAGAGGGAGGGAGGGAAATTTTTCCTGCATACATCTGTCTCTAAGAGAGATGAAATTCTAGTCTCTCTGGGAGGGAGCTTCATGAGGGAGGGAATACATGTATATATATTGCATGTGTGTTCAGTCATGTCCAGCTCTTTGCAACTCCATGAACTATAGCCCGCCAGGCTCCTCTGTCCATGGGATTTCCCAGGTAAGAATACTGGAGCAGGTTGCCATTTCTTTCTCCAGGGATGTACACATATAGCTGATTCATTTCATTGTACAGCAGAAACTAACACAACATTATAAAGCAATTATATTCCAAACTTTTAAAAGTTAAAAGAAATTCCAGTCTCTCCACTGTGAACTCACTTGCTTCCAAACAAGACATTCTCTCTCTGGGTTCGGCTCTGTCCTGTATAAAATTAGGAGAGTGGAAAGATGGTAACCTTGGAAGGCTCCTCCAACTACCATAGACTCTAGGGTTGTCCAACATGAACCTGGGGTTATGTCAAGGGCCCAATCTGCCCAAAGATCCTGGAAGGGAGACTCTGCACCATCAGGAGAGAGAATAAAAAATCAAAACACTCATATGCCAAGGATTCCCATAATCCTGATGACCATGACATTAGAAATGCAACAAAATGACCACAGTTGTCAGTGACTCTCTGAGCAGTAGCCAGCTGCTCCATGGGGGTGTTTTGGCTTGTAATAAGGAATAAATGACTTCTCTGAACTGGCGTGAGCACAGTATAACTTGCCTTGTTGCAGTCTTAGCCACTGGACCACCAGGGAAGTCCCCCGAGCACCATGCTGTTTTAACCAAATAAACTGTCTTCCTCTTGGCATGGGTTCCCGGAACCATAAGAATGTTAGTAGCTCTGCAGTCATAGTGGGTGGTGAGACTGGGGCAGAGACGGTGGAGCATAGCCCTGAGCCACCGTGGGTTTATCTCAAATCCTGAAACCCTCACAGAATAAATGATACCTGTGGTAAGAACTAGAGGATGAGAATAGAAGAAATAAAACAGTCCAAGGAACCTCCCTATTTCTAGGGTTGAAACTGGGAAGGACACCACAGACAACCCAGCTTTCTTCATGCCCCAGCCTTTTCACGCCTGTGGGTGGTGAAGAGAATACGTCACCACCCAGAAAAGGAAAAGATATGGGGGTCTGAATGAAGAGGATACTGAGAAAAAGTGAAGGAGTGCAAACTTTGGGTGAAGTGAAGTGAAAGTCACTCAGTCATGTCCAACTCTTTGTGACCCCATGGACTATACAGTCCATGGAATTCTCCAGGCCAGAATACTGAAGTGGGTAGCCTTTCCCTTCTCCAGGGGATCTTCCCTTCCAAGGAATCAAACTAGGGTCTCCTGCATTGCAGGTGGCTTCTTTGTCTGAATGAAGAGAACACTGAAAAAAGTGAAGGAGTGCAAACTTTGGGTAAGGTAACTCAATTCCTTACACACAAACACAAAGCTATGGCCCATAGTCAGCCATTAACAAGTGTTGGCTGAATATCTTAATAACGAGCTGATGATGTATGTGGAAATTCTTTGTAAATTATGCAATACTGTACAGATGCATTAGTCATGTTTCCTAATCCAACTTTTTCTCCTTAAAATCATTTCATCATTGTCAGGAATAACTTAGACAAACTTTGGACTATGGGATTAAAACAGAAGGCGAGCTCTCTGTCCTCCAGGGTTTATAATCTTCTTGAGGAGACTGGAAGAAAGAACTGAAACAGTCAGGAAAATTTAGCAGTTGCAGAGTGAGTTCTGATGAGGAGATTCTAACCCGGGGGTGGCTTTTTTAGGAAGCCTGTCTTACAGGCAGGGGCAGAAAGGGGGAGGGAAGGAAGATATTCCAAATTGGAGGAGTCTATTCACTAAAGTCAGACTGCTTTGCTTGGGATTTCTTGACGTCGTACCTGAGAACAGAGTCTAAGCTGGAGCCTGCTGCAGGACTGTTAAAATCAGATTCCATATCCTTTAAGGCAAATCTTTCCAAGATTTCAAAGATCCTGCTAGACTCCTTGGAAATAACAAACACTTCCTTGCACTTCTCAGTGAACTCCTCATGATAGAAACGTTCAAAGTTGTGCTTAAAGTCTTTAGAGACAAAAAGATATATTTTAATGTCTTAGATTTGTAGTTTAGCATTTTCCATTTCACATGGTTATTATGAATGCCCAGGGAAGTGTTCTGTGTCCCTACCACCATCTTTCTATGTTAGCACAATATTTCACAACCCACTCTACATTGTAATGCAAGGAAGCTACAGGCAAGCAATGCTACTTGTATCTGAAATCCTACTTAGGATTCCAAGTTATTTCATGATCTCACAATGAACAGGGCAAAAGAAAAAAAAAACTGGATTTGCTACATATATCCTCCTGTATTTTTAGATTGTTAGCTAAGTATAAGTTACCTAATTCAATCTCATGGCATATGTGTTTCTATCCAGGGCAACGGTTGGGGGAGGGAGTGGGGTGTATTTTTAGGATAAGATGCCCTAATACAATGATAACCATGAGTACAGTTTCAACTCTGCCATTGGGCAAGTCCCTTAAACTCTCAGGTAAAATAAGTGGCAGCCAGACAACTGGATCTCTGAGATTCCTTCTAGCTTCAATTTAATGTGTTTCTAAACTCATTGTTAAAGCCAAGGCATTCTGGACTGCCAAAATGTACCCCCATCTCTAGAGATACCTACATCTTCCAGAGTTTGGGAGTGGGTTGTTTTTTAAATGAGGCAGGAGAATGAACATCTCTGGTTTAACCTGGTAAGGTCTCAAGACATCTTATACTTCCATAGTTAACTGGGCTGCCCTCTGGTTCAGGTAAGGGCCGGAACAGACCTAGAGGACCAACAGTTTGGCCAAGGTCAGCTGCAAATTTCAAGATCTTAGAGAGAATTGGAGACGATCCCACAACCTAATGGGTCTCTTTAGCTCACCATGAACCTCACTCACCAGTCTCAGTTAACTCTAAGGACCTCAGAAGTGCTTCTAAAAGTCAAGAGTGTGACTGCCTTATGATAACCATCAGCTACCCATATGGCCTATTTTTACCCCAGCTATGAGATTTTGGAACTATGTGGGCAATTAAAGGGTACTGAAGATCCAAAAGAAAAATAATTTATCCTTCTATTCTAAAGATTTTTTAATAGTTCACCCATTCTGTACCTTCTACTGCAGACATGTAGTCCATATATTACATATTTAAAACTAAAGTCTAAAACAAACTAACCTTTCAATAGTAACCAACATCAAAGACTAAGGAGAAAACTATAGAGAAACAATTTGTCTCTCACCCAAATACACAGAAAGGTTTAATTCTTGAACATGTTAGTAAACATTAACTGACGGATGCAGTTCACACTGAGACTAGTCAAAAAATATCATTATTAACTATACTTCAGGCTTTAGTAAAATATATACTATATTCTCCCAGGACTCATTTTTTTCATGATTCACCCATTAGCATAATATATGTCAGGCACTGTTTTCAGGTGCTTGCTGCTGCTGCTGCTAAGTCGCTTCAGTCGTGTCCGACTCTGTGTGACCCCACAGATGGCAGCCCACCAGGCTCTCCTGTCCCTGGGATTCTCCAGGCAAGAACACTGGGGTGGGTTGCCATTTCCTTCTCCAATGCATGAAAGTGAAAAGTCAAAGTGAAGTCGCTCAGTTGTGTCCGACTCTTAGCGACTCCATGGACTGCAGCCTACCAGGCTCCTCTGTCCATGGGATTTTCCAGGCAAGAGTACTGGAGTGGGTTGCCACTGCCTTCTCCATTTCGGTGCTTAATATACGTTATTACTCACAAGGTGATTAATGCTAACCAGAAATCAGAAGAAATCTAGGCTTACCAATATTATGTCATTTTCCCAAGGTCACACAGCTAGAAACTGAAAAATCTTGGATCTGAGAACATGTCTGTCTTTGGACATTCTAAAACTCCAAGGCTGTAGTGAATACTGAAGATATTTTGGCACTGCTCAACACCCTATTGAGCTACAGACTATCATTTCAGGTCCCACCTTGTCTCAACTCTCAATTCATGTTAATGTAGTGGGTCTGACTCCCTGCACCTCCAGAGGTGGCACAGGACCCAGGATTAGCCAAATCAGAGAATCATATCACATCAATCACAATACCAGTGATTGAGTCAGATACAAGCATATAGTCCAAGTCCCGCTAATCAGGAACAGAAAGACTTAATGGTAGGACTTTGAGTCATTTACTGCTGGACTCGAACCTGGAGCTACTACAGCCATCTTCCCTCCATAATGGAGAAGCCAAAGAACCGAGGCAGCAGGAGGACAGCAGAGCCATCAGAGAAACAGTGAGAAACAAGGGCCTGGAATCCTCCTTTGAGCAAGTGGATGCAGCTTGAGCTGAACAAGACCTATCCCTAGGCTTTCAAGTTATATAAACTAATAAATTCTTTCTCTTGAAGCCATTGTAAGTCATTTGCAACCCAGAGTAATGATCAATACAATATTCTTTTCTAGGACCCCAAAATGATTTGGTTTGTAGGTGGAGTCTAGTTTGACCAGCACAGGTAGGATTTCACATCTCACCCCCAACAATGAATGTGAATGACTTTAGGTAGGTCAACTCCCTCCTATTCAGCTGACCACAGATCCGCTCCCTATCATATTACAAGGACTCTGCCTGCCTGGTCCCTAAAGCATGTGAGAATGCACCATCCTCATTCCGCATTCCCACACTACTTGGGCCCTTACAATGGTAATTCATAATCTTTTTTGTGTCATTAAACCTTTTTGATCAAAGACAGTGTCTTCCTTTGATCGATGTCTTCCTACGTCCACCAAACACACATATGCATTAAAACATTCTATTTTTCATATAATTTCATGGCATCGCAGATCCCTCCCAAAGTCTATTCTAGGTGAAGAATCTATTCTAGATTCTAGGTGAAGAATCTCCACCCTATTCTGATGGTGTTCTTCCGTTTTCAATCTGTACGTGTCTACAAGACACTGCTTTCAAAATAACTATAATCATTTCAATATGATGTCAGGTAGTGCTTTTCAAACTTTGATGCATATGCAACTCACCTGTCATCTTTATTAAAATGCAAATTCTAATTCAATAGACCCAGAATGCATTTCTAGCAAGTTCCTAGGTGATGCTGAGACTACCAGTCCATGGATTACTGACTCCATGAGTAGTAAGGGTGAAAGCAAATGAGCATTGTTTTGAAGTCAGAAGGACCTGGGTTCAAATTCTAGAATGATCCCTCACTGGTGAAGTGACATTAGGTAAGTCACTTAACTGCTACACAGCTTTCATTGGTTCATCTGTAAAATAGCAATTATAGCATCTACCTTGCAGGTCTAAATCTTAAAGATTAAAAGTGATAACATGCAAAAATCACCTGACAATAAAAGTTCTCTTCCCTTTAGGTTAGGGTTTCTCAACCTTGGCATTATTGACATTTGCAATTGAAAAATTCTTTATTATGAGGGGCAGTTCTGTGCACTGGAGGATGTAACAGTGACCCTGACCTCCACCTGGTAGATACCAGTAGCACACCCCCAACTGTGACACCAAAAATGTCTTCAGATGTAACCAGAAGTCCCCTGGGGGTAAAATCAGCCCTGGTCTAGAACCTCTGCTCTGGATCTACACATTAACTGCCAAACATTTTAGGTCTTCCCCAAGCTCCTTGACTTCCTAAATCGTCTTCCATGACCTACTATTTACTCTTATTCTCAGTTTCAAAAATCTTCATATGAAGTGAATGTTACGGGAATATGCTAACAATTTTAAATGCATAAATAACATTTCAACCATTTTAAAATTCCGTTCACAAGGAAGACACACAAAACACATGACCCTATGACAGTAGACTTAGCTATCTCCGTATTTACTAACCTGTATTTTCCGTCATTACAGTGGCTGGGCAAAGTTTCTCTATCACGACCAACCAGTCCTTGAGAATCAGCTCACCCAACTCATGGAGATCTCTATACAACCTGACAGGGAGCCCTTTGCTAATAATCTTGGCCTTCAGCATTCCGATCTTTAATCTCTCCTCATCGTCGGTCGGACAACCCGAAGACAGCATCTCCTCTTTTTCCTCATCCCAAGTCTTCAGCGGCATGGTTCCCCTCCTAAAGTAAAAATACTGAAACTGAGACTCATTCAGAAATGCTGCTTGGATGACCTCTAACTCCATCAGACTGCAGGTGGGATACTCCAGGACCCAAGGATAACCGTTTTTTGCAGCAACATAGAGATTCTGTTCCACTCTGGATAAACTTGACAAGTCAGTTGCCTTGGAGAACATGACAGGTGAGTAGTTACGGAGAAAGTCCCCGTATGTCTGACCCAGCAAGCAGATGAAAAAAGGAAAGCAGCTGTTCACGTAGTCAAGACAGAGCTTCAGGTGTTGTGACTGGAGACAAAAATGCTGTCTAAACAGATTGGAGAGTGAGGGTACTTGGGCCTCCAACCCTGACCACCTCAGGTCGACAGCTTTG
>NW_011494899.1:5444556-5456168 GCF_000754665.1 Bison bison bison | reverse complement strand
TGAAATACGTGCCCCGGGAATTGCAGAGTTCATTCAGCTGAGGGAAGATATAGCTTGCCAAAAAGTCTCTCTCTTCTTCAAAATCACCCAGAGTCGAGCAGATGTAAGGCTGAATGGGTTTCTGCGGCTTTAAAAGGAATTGGGCAGACCTGTCTTCACTCTCATTTGCCTTCATTTCACTTTGCTCAGAGATGATATAACCCTTAAAACGGAACAATTTTTGTTCTGGTGCAGCCACCAACCTCCTCTGCTTCTACAACTTTCTCCTAATTATGTTTGCTATAAACATATTGAAATCTTTCCCCAGAATGTCTTCTTCTTATAGATACTATAATGTGATTGATGCCAAACAATGCACAGATCAGACTTGAAAAACAATCGAGTTTAAGTCAGGACTGAAAAAGAAAAAAGAAATTCTTTTTAGGATTCCAGGAAGTTCATTGAACCTCTGTTTCCCCAAAGCTTTTGCTGAAGAGCTGAGATCCACAGGTGGTAAGTGGGCACTGAATACAGTTCTCCCTGTTTGCCTCAGCATCCCCCATCCTACTTTTCCAGTGTTCCTTCTGCCCCTCCCTGTTAATTTGGAATCTATGCAAGGGAACTTGCTAAAGTGTGAAAAGGAAGGCAAATGCAGAAAAGGAGCCTAGCATACCTAGCAACAGAATAAGCCAAGACCCATGACCAGAAGCAAGAATGAAAATTGTTATGAAGTTGAGGTCAGGAAAGAGGAATAAATTAAAATAGCAATATAATAAGGCCCAAGACCAATAATGCACCTGGCATCTGAGAGGCAAGGAAGTCTGGATCTAAGAACTTCATGGAGTACTGTGATTATTTCTATCTCAAGTTGTGCGGGCTCTTACAACATTCCATTCACCTACATGCATTGGTAATTCAATTCCACTGAGCTAATGGAAAAACACACACCCTCCAACAATGAGGTAGATATGCTTGCATCTTGCTCAGAAGCAAAAGATTCAATGAAAAGTACCTAGTTTTATGAGCTTTTTCTTGATGCAACTCATTTCCTTACCAAATGCTGCTTCACTGTTTGTTGCTTTCACCTATAGAGAAACATACCGTGTTATCATGAATAGGGCAATTTTCCATCAAGATCACCTGACAAGAATATAATAATGCATTATCTTTGGAAAAAGTGTTAACCCTTTTGCATTTAATTGTAACAATAATCATACAATAGATAATATTACCACTCCGCTTCACTGATGAAGAAACAAAAGTTCAGACAGGATAAGCAACATGTCCAAAGTCACTTGGCTAGTAAGTGAAGAGCCAGGATCTAAACACAAGTCAGCCTGACTCCAGGACACATACATTATACTGCCTCCATATTATATGGATAAGACTCTAGGTCTTGAAGATACCATAGATCAATGCATAGAAAACACCTATACAATAAATGATACTGTAATAAGTAGGTGACAATTAGAAACAATTAATCTCACACAAAATCTAAAAGATAACTGAAGAGGCATCATGAGCACTTTATTAAAAGACTTTTTGCCTGCCATTTAGGAGGCTAGAATTAGATTATCATTACTTGAAAATATCCATCTTTTCCTATTTCCAAGTGATCAGAGGTAATTTATATCTTGGTCTCTACCAGGCCCCAAACAGCCAGCATAAGGACTGGCTCAGAGTAGGTGACAGGTGAGTATTTGTTGAACAAAAGAATTTAGTATAATTTTTAAATGAAAACATAATTAAATATTAATCAAACTGGGAAAAGATTTCCAAAACTTTTAAGCTATAGAAGAAATCACAAAAGATGTACAAATAATAACCACATTTTTAAAAGACGTAAAGGCAAACAATGGACTATAAAAAATATTTGCCACAAATAAATTTATCTTTATTCTAAGAAAAATACTGACATCCTAGTAGATATACAAGCAAAAGATACAAATAAGTTAAAAAAAAACAAGAATATATATAAAAGCATATTTAACCCTTCTAGAATTCAAAGAAATCTAAAATGATACAGATATTTGATACAGATATCAAATAGCTGTATATTATTATACAGATAATCAATGATACAGATATTTGAAAGTATAGCTATCGAAACCATGGAGTCCCAAAGAGTTGGACACAGCTTAGTGACTGAACAACAATAACAATCTAAATATTGGTGAAATTTATACCTTATGTATACTTATGGAATTGTAAACTGGTAATTCTGGAAAGCTATTAGAAAGTATGTTTGGAAAGTAAATAGCAATATACTTCAAAATATATTACTACTTTCTGGGAATCACTCCAAGGAACTAATCAAAATAGTGAAAAACTACAACTGTTAGGTGTTCATTGCATCGTTTATGATAGAAAAAAATAGAAAAAGAAAGAAAGCAAACTAAATGGTCTTCACAAATGATATAACTAAGAGGGTAAAAGTACAGTCACTGATGACAAGCTATATATATATATATATATATATATAAAAAGAAAGTTGTGGGCTTCTGCTTCCAGCCATGATAAATAACAGGGACAAGACTTACCTACCCCCTTCAAAAAATTAGAAAACTGGACAAAACATATTAATTAGCTATTTTCAGATATTATACATCAGGCAGTAGAAAGTGTGTGATCCTAGAGAGAAGTAAACTAAGGGAGTTATCATCAGAAAAAGTAGACTTCAGAACAAGTGTCACTGGTAATAGAAAGTGACATTACATAATGACAAAGTAGTCCATGAAGAAAGTACAATAATCCTAAGTATGCATGCACCTAACAACAGAGTTTTAAAACACACAAAGCAAAACTGGTAGAAATGACAGGAGAACTAGACAAACCCATAACACAAGTTACAGATTTTAAAACTTGTCTCTGAAGTAATCGATAGTTTAAGTAGTCAGATAATCAGCAAAGATGTAGAAGATCTGAAAAACACTATCAAGCAAATTGATTTTGAACATTTCACCCAAAAGCAGCAGAATACAGATTTTTCTCGCGTGCACACAGAACAATCACCAAAATGAACCAGCTTCCAGGCCAAAGTTCAGCAAAATGCAGCCTAAAGGCCAAGGCCTACCTGTTCCCTGTTTTTATAAAGAACATTTTACTGGAACTCAGCCACTTTCACTTATAGTGAGTATTTAATATTACAACAGCAGAGCTGAGTAGTCATGATAGAGATTATTTGGCCCACAAAGCCTGAAATATTTTCTATCTGGCCTTTTAAGCAATAAGTGTGCTGAAGTCCATCCTAGGTCATAAACCAATACTCTAACAAATCTGAAAGAACTAAAATCATATAAATTCTGTTCTCTAACCCCAATGGAATTAAATTTGAAACTGATGACAGAAAGATACCTGAAAAACTGACAAGTTTTGGAAATTAAATAATACATTTCTGAATAACTCATGAGTCAAAGAGAAAAGCAAAAAAAAAAAAAAAACCCCCACAAAACACAGCGAATGGTGACAGAAAATAGACCATTAGTTGCCTGGTAGAGGATGGGGAGAAAATAACTGGGAAGAGAACTCTTTACAGCACTGGGAATGTTTTCTATCATAATCATAGTGGTAATTAGGTGTAGGCATTCATCAAAATTTACCAACTGACCACTTAAAATGGGTGCATTTTATATAAATTAGACCAAAAATAGAGCTGATTCTTTAAAAATCTGAGAACTAGGACTTCTCTGGTGGTCCAGTAGCTAAGACTTCATTTTTCCAGTGCAGATGGCCCAAGTTCGATTCCTGGTCAGGGAACTAAGATCCCTGTGGTATGGCCAAGTAATAATGTTAATAACTCCACAACTGCTAATAAAGAACCTTCCCAGTTTTTGTAGAAATAGAGGATTAATGGGGACAGGAGTGGGGAGGTGGACAGAAGTAGAAGAAGAAGTTATCTTGGAGTGGAAAGATAAAAGTAGGATATGATTTTTTTATTTTACTTTAAAACAATGTAAGCAAAAAAAAACATTAACTACAAACTTTTCATGATTACTATAAAGTGCAAAACGCTTATCACTTGTCAAAAATAGATAGTAGCCATAAAAATAGTGCATTAAAAACCAAACAGTGCTCCTATATTTAAAATGGATAACCAATAAGGACCTACTGTACAGCACAGGGAACTCTGCTCAATGTTACCTGGCAGCCTGTGTGGGTGGGGAGTTTGGGGGAGAATGGACACATGTATATGTATGACTGAATCCCTCCACTGTCCATTTGAAACTATCACATCATTGTTAGTTGGTTATACCCCAATACAAAATAAAAAAAGTTAAAAAAAATTTTAAATAGCAAACAGCATTGAATAAATTCTATTAGATACATTCCTCTTGTTATGGAAAAGGTAGACTAATATGTGCTTATCAGAGAGCAATTTAAGACAAACTGACTTTCTCTTGGCATAATCAGGAAGACTAAAACAGAATGGAAAGAGCCCGACAACTGCGCCAGAGAACCAAAGCTATTTAATATCTGTCCCTGGCCTACTTGATAGCAGCAAGTGGCATTAGAGTGGCACCTTCCACATTGTTGGGGATACAGAGGTTGAGTGTGGGCTCTGGAGTGACATAAACTCCCCCAAGATCTCACTCTGACGGTAGCTCTTGCAGCTGTGAGTTTGAAAACAATGACCACATCCGATATAGCAGGATTAAATGAGACTCTGCATAATAGCCAACTAATAAACATTTTTTTTTTAATTTTGTTTTCTTAAAAAAAAAAAATTTGTTTTCTTTAACATCGCAAAGATGAACTTATTAAGAAAGCACATGCCCTAGTAAGGGATGAGGACTCCTGTTCCAGTGCCCTAGATGAACATTACTGCCCTGGGTATCCTGTTGATCCTGAGGCCTGGTGTCTAGCTTTTCCTTCCACTCTATGAACTGCTTCACCATCTCTTCAATAAATTCGCTGTTCTTATTTCCAAAAAGAAATGAAGAGACAAAGAGGGAGGGAGAGAGGGAATGGAGGAAGGAACAGCCTTCCCAACAGATTTGTTAAGCAAATCATCACTGCTTAGTTTACATTTTAGAATCTGCAAGGTATATATAAAGTCCTCAATCAATGTTTGCTATTCCTACTGCTGTTGTCAGTGTTAACATTACCTCTACAGCAAATGTTTGACTTCAAATTTTGTGATAAAGTAGCCTCAAAGTAGTATCACTCTATTTATCACTGCAATTTAGAACTAGAAGTTATGAGACTATTTACAAACTGGTGAAAATTTCCTCTGCTTTTTATTTTTTCCAGAAATTTCTCTTAATATGCTTAGGCTTAGAAATTTTTTTTTTTTTTAGAAATTTCTATATATAAATAACATGCCCCCACCCGCACCCTTCATGATCACAGCATCTAACTTTAGTAATTTTAGTTTGACAGCCCCAAGCTGCACTTTTTCTTTTTTAAAGCTTTTTATTCTTAAAACATAATTTGGTGGGAATGTAAACTGGTACAGCTTTCCTAGAGTGATATTTATCAGTATTAAAACCCTTTAAACACAACTCATTTATTTTTATCAAGCATTTCAATGTTAAGAATTTATTCTATTTGTCTATAAGGATTCAATTTCAATTTAATTTTTCTAAGTCGTGGTAGACTCTTTGCGACCCCTTTAAAAATGGATGCTCAATCTTAGTTAAGGAGGTCTCCCCCATTCCTACTATGTACTCACAGCCTTTCTTATTTTCTCCTAAGTTGGATTTCTATTTTATATGGTATAAGATAGGAGTCAACTTTATTTTTCTTTACATGGATAACCAGTCAAGGCCAGCATCGTTTATAAAACAAACCATCCTTTCTCCTCTAAACTGAAACATCTATTTTATCATGTATTAAATTGAAACAATTTATCTCTGGATTCTCTCTTTACCTACACTGTTCTGTTTGTCTATTCAAACATGTAGTGGATATGTATCATCCTTTTTCATTGTGCAGCATTTGAATCCCCTTCCTATTTGGGGGGAAATCCCCACTTCTGGCTCTTGCCCTTGCCCCCGCCCCCTCCCCCTTTCATGAGCCCATTACTCACAAAAGAAGCTGAAGATGCCAGCTAGAACCTTTCTCAGCTTCTCTTGCAGCTAGGGTATGGTAACAGCCAGCTTCTAACAGCTTCTAACACTGGCCCCAGTGATTTCTGACTCCTGGTATTCACCTCTTTATATAATTGCCTCTTTCACTAAGTAGAGTTAATTGTAGAAATGACAGTGTGTAATTTCTGGGGTTAGTTATGAGTTATCACAGCTTCTGCCTTGTTTCTGATGTGGATCACTCACTCTGGGGAAAGCCAGCTACCATACTGTGAGCACACTCAAGCAGCCTAAGGGAGAGGGCCAAGCAGTGAGGAACTGAAAACTCTGGTAAATACCTATGTGAGTGAGTCATCACGGAGCAGGTTCTCCAGTCCCAGCCAAGCCTTTGATGTCAGCAGCAGATGCTGACATCCTGATTACAGCTTCATGAGAGACCCAGAACCAGGACTACCCAACTAAGCACTCCTACATTCCCCACAATAGATACTGTGAAGATAATCCATGCTTATTTCTTTAAACTACAGTTTGGGGGTAATTTGTTACACAGCAATAATACCCTATAGGTTATGGCACCAGACGCAACTTCTCCATTCGTTTTATATTCCTCAATAAGATTTTACAGTTTTCTTTATGTTGGAACTATGTCTTTGAAGCTTATTCCTAAGTATTTTAAGGTTTTGGTCTCTAATATGAATGAAGGTGTTAGAATTTCCATTTCTGTGTTTTCTGCAAGATTCAGTTCAGTTCAGTTCAGTCGCTCAGTTGTGTCCGACTTTTTGCGACCCCATGAATCGCAGCACGCCAGGCCTCCCTGTCCATCCCCAACTCCCAGAGTTCACTGAGACTCACGTCCATCGAGTCAGTGATGCCATCCAGCCATCTCATCCTCTGTCGTCCCCTTCTCCTCCTGCCCCCAACCCCTCCCAGCATCAGAGTCTTTTCCAATGAGTCAACTCTTTGTATGAGGTGGCCAAAGTACTGGAGTTTCACCTTTAGCATCATTCCTTCCAAAGAAATCCCAGGGCTGATCTTCAGAATGGACTGGTTGGATATCCTTGCAGTCCAAGGGACTTTGCAAGATTAGGGTAAGTCTATTGATGCTTATTTTCCCCCTAGCTAGAGCCTCTTGAATTTTCGGATAGGCAATTATTTCACCAGTGAGAAGGAATTTTAAAGTGAAAGCCCACAACTGTTCTAAAATTAATGCTATGAATTGCAGCCCACCAGGCTCCTCTGTCCATGGGATTCTCCAGGCAAGAAAGAATACTGGAGTGGGTTGCCATCCCGACCCAGGAATTGAACCCAGGTCTCCTGGATTGCAGGCAGATGTTTTACCAACTGAGCTACGCAGGAAGCCCCACTTCATTTTTTTGTCTCAGACACTTTTACACAGTGTGGGACAATACTGACAACTGGGGGCATCTTTGTCTGGTTCCTGCTTCCTACTGAAATGGGTTTTAGTGTTCTTTGTTTTGGGTTTTTCTTTGTTGTTGTTCTTTAAATTAATAGTTGCTATTAGCGTTTTTGGATTGAGGTATAATTAACATATGACAAAATTCACTCTTTTCAAAGTTTACAGTTTGATGAGTTCCAATCACCACGAAAATCAAGATCAAGAGCATTTCCATCACCACGCCTCAAAATTCCCTCACATTCTTTTGCATTCTTTTATATCTTTGCTTCAGTTTAAATAAGATGCATGCACTGATGACGGTAATATTTCTTCAAGTTCTGCACAGAGACCATATCTATATTGCTCTCCCTTATACTGCCAGCACTTCGCATAATCCTAGGGACATACCAGATCTCCAACACTGCTGAATTAATAAATGAAAGAGTGAACCAAAAAATGAACCGAGAAATTCACCCTGGAGCTCAGCTCCACACATCAGTGCTCTCAGATGCCAACTGCTATCCTGTCTTCATCTCCCCAGTCTGCATCCTCCCTGACTCAGCAGTAGATGACCCCTGTCAACCAGGTGAGCTATCCATTGTTCCTAATGACACCCCAGTGTGTGTCTGGTTTTTCTCTCCCAAGTTCAACCGCAAAGGAAGGTGCTATCTAGTGGAGTTAACTGTGCTCAAGAAAAAGCTTAACAACAGCAACAGTAACAATAACACAAACAACAATGGTAGCCTTTCCAGTAGTATTCGTGGACACTGTCAAAAGGGAAAAACTAAAATTAGGAAGGAAAGGACTCAGATCCAAAGGTCAGGAGCTTAATAAGAACCTGAAGTTTAAGTTCTGGAGAAGCTAGGCCAAGACAAGACCTGAGGATCAATCATGGGTCAAGTGGCAGGAGAGGTGGAGACCACAGGGGAGAAACAGAGAGGCTGGAAACAGGGTAAGCTGCCCATCCCTTGGACAGGGTGCACAGCCATGAATCATGTCTTAAAGGGACAGAGTTGAGCCTGACAACAGCCAACCATCTTTTTCCACCAGTCTGTCTTGTGTTCTGACTGTCTTGTGCATTCATTGTTTGCAGAAACATGTGCCCACAAGCAATGGATCTATTTTGGAGGGCCCATCTCACTCTCAGTTTCCTCCAGGTGCAGCACAAGTGACCCACCACTGACCAGTTAAGATGGAGTTTGCAATTTCAGAATTGGTTGCTTACTTGTTCAGAACTAGAGAAAAAGGTGAAGCAAAGTTATGAAATGCAGAAAAGTCAAGGCAGTCATCTTTTTCTAAAAGCAAAAAATAAACAAGAGTTGAAACACACAAAACACAAATACTGAGATTTATGAATGTAATTCATACCCTAGTATACTCTTAAAAAAAAAAAAAAAACAGATGCAAGCACAGAAGCACGACAAAAGCTTTGTAAGCTAAACTTTTCTTACTAACGACAAAGACAGGTAATTGAGGCAGATGTAAATGAAGCACCACCACAATGGGTAAGTGCTGACCACAGATTTAAGACTGGCAAACCTAAATAGGGGAAGTTATAAATAAATATGATAACCTGTCATTGAAACCTTGCCTTCAGGAATTCGGATGATGATCTGAAAACAAATTCGAAGTTCAATTACCCTGTAGGAAGCAGTAAGGAAGGCAGTATTTTTATCAGAAACTGGGGTGCGAGTCAGGGCGGGGGGTTATGTAAAGATTAGGTTAAAGAGACAGAGAAAATATTTTCCAAGGCGCAAGCTTAGGGTGAGGGACTTCCCTCACACAAAAGACACCTGGTCTTTCTGTACTTCTACGAAGTTACAAAGCTGTACTCCCTCTCTCATTTGCAGCCCCACAGGTTTTGCTTTCAAAGATCTGCAGGTGTATCCTCCTGCACGTCAAACTGAAAGTGTTTCTTCTTTTTTGTGCTAGACTGGACTTTACTACCATGCTCTCCACCTGACTCACAGCAGGGACTCTGGGACCACCGGGTCACCGCCTTTGAACTTCAAGAGGGAGTCGGGGCATTAAAGTGGCTCGCAATTTCCCTCAAGGGAAGGTGGAGGGAGCCCCGCTACTCTCTTCTGGAAATCGAATCTGGAGGCCTGGGATTCCGGTCGTGAAAGGAGCAGACGTAACAGGGATTCCGGCTGCCCAAGTGACGCACGGGAAGGCAGATTCGGAAAAGGCTCGCGAACGAGCACGAGGCTGGGGCCAGACTCAGAGAGGCCGCCCCCCAGAACCGGAGGGGTCTCGGCCAAGGCCTTGGGGGCTTTCTAGGCCCGCTTCTAAAAGATGTACACTGGAGAGTCTGGAATACATACAGACCTCTACGGCAATGGGAACGACGGGTAAATTCCACAACACCCGGCGCAAGCTCCCGCAAAGACACGGGGGTAGAACTGCAGAAGGAAGAGCCAAACTACGCAGCTGACCAAAGACTACGATTCCCAGCATGCGCTACGGAGTTTCCTCTCTAGTACGTTGCATGCTGGGAACTGTAGTTCTTCGTCACTCGCATGGAAAAGCGCTTCGGGGTATTTTCAACCTCTCACGTGTGTCTCTTTACTGAGAAGCACCGTCAAATAGAAAGCTGACTGCGAAAAGTCGCTCTGGAATCATTCCCAACGTGACCCCACGCGTGGACACGGAAAAGGTGGAGAACTCGTTGCCATGGCTACCGCTTCCCCTGGGCACGGAATAAACGCGCTCTAGGATCCGGAAGTGGTTCCGCGCGACCTCTCCACAAGTGGGGATGAGTTCTGTGCTGACGTTCATTGGACGGTTTCCCTTAGAGGCCAGAAGAACCCAAGTAAAGGGGCGGTTCCGAGTGAGAGGGGCCCGCGGAACCATTTGATTGGAGAAAAGGGGCCAGGACTGGCCAATCGGGAGGAGCCACGCTTCGGGCATCGGGCACCGCACCTGGACAGCTCCGATTGGTGAACTGCGGTCCCCCCCACGAGTCCCCATTGGGTACAGCGGGTGCGTGGTGCGGTACGATTGGTGGGTTCGTGTTTCCCGTCCCCCGCCCGCGAGAAGTGGGGGTGAAAAGCGGCCGGACCCTCTCGGGGGGTAGTGGGCGGATCGCGCGGCTTGAGGTGTAAGCCCCGGCACTCCGGCGTAGGAGGGGGCGGAGGCGGCTCCTGAGCTCAAAGGGGACTAGAGACTCACCGGCCGTGCGCCATGAGGGCCCTGTGGGTGCTGGGCCTCTGCTGCGTCCTGCTGACCTTCGGTGAGTGGTCCTGGAGGAGAGGGCACCCCGGGACGCCCCCCTCTCCTCAAGCGCGGCCTCTTCTCGAAGGTTCTGGGGGCGTTGAGCCTGGGAGGAGGGGATAACAGGGTTAGGGTTTGGGCCAATGGGGGTGTCCATCGCTCTTCCTCGAAAGAGGTTGGGGGGATTTCCTTTTCTGTCACCTTCTGGAAGCATAAAAGGGGACTGGAGTTTAAATCCCGTAAGATCTGGTGTCCGCTCCTAGCAGTCTCAGCCTCCTCGGGGTGGGGCCTCCCTCGGGCTCGCGCCCCCCCAAGAGCATCACTTGTGCCTTTTCCGGAGGACTTTTGTCAGACGCCGCAACCTTTGATCATCAGAGTTTGAGGGCACCCCCACCCCCACCCCCCGCCCCTAGTCTCCTCGCCAACGCGAGTTTCCTTTCTTAGCTGTTGGGCTGTGGAGCGTGGGGCCCTGGGGCAGCAGACCGGCAGTGTCAGCGGTTTGATTCACTTTTACTCTAGCTTCTTAAGGTCCTAAAATTTATTATCTCTTCCCTTTCTCAGGCCCCTGGGGCCAATTTCAGTTCTCCTGGGTAGAGGTTGCACAAACACTTTGTGCTTTCTGACCTGTGATATTGAAGGCCTAAGTTTTGGCATGGTCAGTTTGGAGGCCTTGTCTCGGCCTGCGCGCAACACGTGTGAATGTAGAAAGGACCTGGTATCAAGTCGGCTAAACAGTATTTATAAAGGATCCCGGGGCTACCCTTTTAGAGGTGATGGACACCTCCGTATTTAAAAATCTCCTGAGGGACCTCACTGTCTGAATTGAAATAAGAAATATGCCGACTTGGGTTTACATCGGTTATTTAAACCAGTGGATCCATTCTTCCATCGCCGGCTCCAATATTTACCAAGTGAATTTTGCAACCCCTACCCTGGCCCTGTTCCATCTTGGTACTTCATGAGAAGTACATGAAGCAACGATGTGTGAGAGTTTTCTG
>NW_011494899.1:5419294-5444456 GCF_000754665.1 Bison bison bison | reverse complement strand
CTGATGTTAAATCTTCCTTTAGGGTCAGTGCGGGCTGACGACGAAGTGGATGTGGATGGGACAGTGGAAGAAGATCTGGGTAAAAGTAGAGAAGGCTCAAGGACAGATGATGAAGTAGTACAGAGGTTTGTGTTCTTCTGAACCTATACATATAACCCCTTGGGAACCTGGAAGGCTGTAGCTTCTTTGTATCTCTTCTCCAAAGGCCCAGAAGTACTCTGAATTTAAATAGGTGAAAAATAAAGACATTAGAGGTAGCAACTGTGTGCATGCATAGTATCTCCTGACTTTGCCCCTAAGAATGACTGGTCAGAATAAGATGAATTAATTCCCTTGGAAACTATTTTGGTAACTATTTCAGAATACTAGCACTATAGCCTTGCTAAGATCTTAGAAAAGACTTTGGTTGTATGCTCAGTAAGTGTGTACACTTTGTAATTAAAAAGATTTACGTCTGTTGAGCAATGTTTTCATTCAGCCTTTTAGGACTTAAAACTTTGTAGAGCCTTAGAAGCCAGAATTTCCCTGGCATGTGTCCCATGTGAGGGAACAGAAATGTGTGTGACTTTGCTTTATAATAGAGGAAAGTTGGGTTCACTTTTCTGACAATTTTAAGCATAGAGTGGTTCCAGCTTGGTATTAAAAGTAACCTATCATTGTGGAAAAATAATAGTGAGATGGTAGACTGGTAATATAAAGGTTTCCTTTTTACCCTTTCAACCTTTAAGACCATTGTGCTTTCATCACAGATGCTGTATTTTTGGAGGGAACTAAGTAATGCAATATTAGTTGATCAAATTTTTTTCCTCAGAGAGGAAGAAGCTATTCAGTTGGATGGATTAAATGCATCCCAAATAAGAGAACTTAGAGAGAAATCAGAAAAGTTTGCCTTCCAAGCTGAAGTTAACAGAATGATGAAACTCATCATCAATTCATTGTATAAAAATAAAGAGGTAAGCAGCCTGTGGTTATGATGTTATTTTGTTTCTGTATGGTAGCTAACTTGATGACTTTCACAGTTAATGTGCTTTGTTGCTGTTTAGTTGTGTAGTCCCTAAGCCATGTGTGACTCTTTGTGACCCCATGGACTGTAGCCTACCAGGCTCCTCTGTCCATGGGATTTCCCAAGCAAAAATACTGGAGTGGGTTGCCATTTCCTTCTCCAGGGAATCTTCCTGACCCAGGAATCACACCTGTAACTCCTGCCTTGGAGGCAGATTTCTTTACCACTGAACCACCAGGGAAGCCAATAGTTAATATGCTTACACAAACAGTTGTCAAAGTTTAAAGACCCAGCATGTGCACGAATGGCTACTAGATACCTATTTGTATTTGTGGGAAGGGGGAGAGACATTTTCTCTTCTTTCTCCCTTTCCCCTCCACTTGTGTTCATGGCTTGCTGAATAGTTGTGAGTCTTAAGGACATTCATACAAACTGAGTCTAAGTATTGAATACATTAAGGTCACTAAGAAGGGAAATAGAGTAGTAACTACTCTGATCAGTTCAAGTGTTCTATATAGTTGTTCCAGTCCTTTGTGTAAAGAACTGTATCTCCTTTTAGCAAGAGAGTAAAGCCACCCTTATACCATAATACTCTCTAGTCCTTAAAGAGAGTTTTTTCAGAGTACAGAGGAGAAATGAATTTGACGTTAAGTTTGATGTCATGTATTTTGAGGCTAATTGAAGTGTGTATTAAATCTGGCTTCCATTTAGATTTTCCTGCGAGAACTGATTTCAAATGCTTCTGATGCTTTAGATAAGATAAGACTAATATCACTGACTGATGAAAATGCTCTTGCTGGAAATGAGGAGTTGACGGTTAAAATTAAGGTAAGCTTAGAACAATTTTAAAGTGGAAAGAACTCTTAGAGATAGGGAATCCATTGTCAGTCAAGGTAGACTAGGTTAGGGGCAGTAACAGTTAATTACCAACTGTCAGGGACTTAAATCAGGGGTCAGTCAAATATGGCCTGTGGGCCAAATCCAACCTGCTGCCTGTTTTTATAGATAAAGTTTTATTGGAACGTAGCCATGCCCATTTGTGAATTATCTGTGACTGCTTTTGACAGAGGCCGTACGGCTTATAAAGCCTAAGATACTCTCTGGTCCTTTTCCAGAAAAAGTTTGCCAACCCCTGGCTTTAAGTCATTAATCACAGGCTGCCTTGGGGCCTCTGCTTTGCATCATCCTCACCCTAGGACACAGGCTGATGGAGCAGCTGCCATCTGGCGTATAGCTGGTTGTCATGGTGCAAAGAAAGCTTGGAGGGTCTCATACCAGTTAAAGGCTCCACCCTGAAAGCCATGCTTTTGACTCCCACTTGTAACTCATTAGCCAGAACTTGTCACATGGCCTTAACCAACTATCAGTGAGGGAAATATATTCCGGTAATATTTCCGGAAGGCAGAGAGCCGGGAATATTTAGTGAAGAACATTGATCCCCACAGATTACAAAGACAGAAAAGACATAAGTCATTTAAGTTTCAGATCCTTTTATCTTCTATCAATGAAACAGAGAAAACATAAAATTTTATTTTTCTTGATTTTTTTGTTTTTCCCCTTAAATAACTTGTTCTGTTTAGGTCTATCTCTGCCCATTGACATTTAGACTGGTCCTTGCCTTCTTACATTGATTGATATTTTATCAAATACACTAAACTTAAAATTCTTCTCTATAAAGAAAGATGTTTGTACTTAAGATGTGTGCTTTTTGAAAAGACCATAAAATACTATCTGGAGGAGGGAAGGAGTTCAGTTTTTTTCCTGCATTGGATTGATGTGCTTCAAAACTGATAGCTTCTCAGTATATAGCTGAGTATTTCCTTTCCATATTGTGAGTATTAAGCAAGTGTAATTGTCTTGTTCTTGGTTTTAGTGTGACAAGGAGAAGAACCTGCTGCATGTCACAGACACTGGTGTAGGAATGACCCGGGAGGAGTTGGTGAAAAACCTTGGCACCATAGCCAAGTCTGGAACAAGCGAGTTTTTAAACAAAATGACTGAGGCACAAGAAGATGGCCAGTCAACATCGGAACTGATCGGTCAGTTTGGTGTTGGTTTCTATTCTGCCTTCCTTGTGGCAGATAAAGTTATTGTCACGTCGAAACACAACAATGACACCCAACACATCTGGGAGTCCGACTCCAATGAATTTTCTGTAATCGCTGACCCCAGAGGAAACACTCTCGGACGGGGAACAACCATTACGTGAGTATTACTCACTTGTAATGAGAATTAATAGCCATAGCCAGGCTCTTGACTCTCCAATTCTAGCTCTCTGAGCCAATGGCCTATTCTGGACCTTAATTTCTTTGCCTGTAAAAATGAGGAATGTGAGACCAGTTCTCATCATGTTAAGTATTTTGAGACCTTGCTAAGGACCAGACCCAGAGTTATGGTGGCTGCTGTCGATGGAGGGCGTCAAGTAGGAAGGGTTAGCTCTTCCAGCTGAAGGCGCGTCAGAGGACTCACAGACAGGTGGCTTGTCCAGGTTTTCCAGGGAAGCAGGACTCAGAAAAGTGGTGGCAGTCTGTGGAGCATCGTGGATAAGGGCTTGGCAATACAGTGTGTTCACAAGATTCAAGGAATGCATTTCAGGCAGTGGCAGTTACTCATTGAAATTGTAATGAAGTTTTTAAAGTTTTCTGAAGGTGGTATGGAGGGTGGCAGGGGCGGTTGAGAAGAGACTCTCAGTAACCTGGGTAACCGTTGAAAATATTCAAGATTGTAACTAGGGTTGGGGGCAGGTTAGAGAGAACAGGTACAGATAAAGGACCTGAAAGAGAGTTATGAAAGTTCTCTGGAAGAAAATGTCTCACTGGAGGATAGTTAGATCTTGTCTGGTGGCTCAGATGGTAAAGAATCTGCCTGCAATGCTGAGACCCTTGTTCAATCCCTGGGTTGGGAATATCCCCTGGAGAGGGAATGGCTACCCACTCCAGTATTCTTGCCTGGAGAATCCCATGGACTGAGGAGCCGGGCAGGCTACAGTCCATGGGGTTGCAAAGGGTCAGACATGACTGAGGATAGTTACAAGTCATCGAATTTGAAGTGGAATTTTAAGTTACCACCTTTGTGGGGCCGGGAGGGGCTGCATTGAGTTACAAGGGCTTCTCTTATTGTGGAGCACTGGCTCTCAAGCACATGGGCTCAGTGGTTGCCATGAATGGGCTTCTCTTGTTGCAGTGCATGGGCTCTCTAGTTACTTAGTTGCCCCAAAACGTGTGGGATCTGATCTGAGTTCCCCAGTTCAGTTCAGTTCGGTCTCAGTCGTGTCCGACTCCTTGCAACCCCATGAATCGCAGCACGCCAGGCCTTCCTGTCCATCACCAACTCCTGGGGTTCACTCAGACTTAAATCCACCGAGTCAGTGATGCCATCCAGCCATCATCCTCTGTCGTCCCCTTTTCCTCCTG
The DNA here is from genome assembly GCF_000754665.1 of Bison bison bison. Lineage (NCBI taxonomy): Eukaryota > Metazoa > Chordata > Mammalia > Artiodactyla > Bovidae > Bison > Bison bison. Next base: position 5,440,040 of record NW_011494899.1, on the reverse strand, counting down.
CCCCCAACCAGGGTTCAAACCTGCATCCCCTTCAGTAGAAGCTTGGAGTCTTAATCACTGGGCCTCCAGGGAAATCCCAAGCCAGTAACTATTGTTGGTGTAAACAAGGCAGATCTTAGGCCCAGTTATCTCCTGGTGCTTACAGCACTGTGAAGTGTGAAGCAGACAGGAGACAGGACAGCTTTCTTGCTTTTGTTTTTTTATCTCCATCATAGAGATAAAGAAATTCCAATTTAGAAGTCAGTTGACTTACCCAGTTCTGCCAAGTGAAAATGTGCCCACAGCCCTGCTTTTTCCTTTTTTTCTTAATTCAGTTTAAAATTGTCTCAGTATAACTGATTTTTAAATATGCAAGTAGGAAACAAACATATATCTTATCATTTCAACATTTTCTTCATCCCAGAAGACATTTTTTGCCTTCACTGTCACAAATTTTCCTTTAATAAAAACTAGACAACTGCATTTTAGTATTTTTACTAATTTTTCATTGTAAACTTACCTTTCCCTCCCTTTGTTATTGACATTCACATATCCTGATCTCTTTAGGAGGCATCACTGATAGTTATACCCAAGTGCCCTCTCTGTTAGGTGGTAGGAGAATACAGGTAAATCACATCTCTTAACTAGAAAGACAGAAAATGATGTCCCAAGAGGTGTTTGTGTCTTGTGTTGCTAAGAGACAGGTGAGATGTCTAGATAGAAAGTTCCACATGAGCAAACATTTTGTTGATACTCCATTCCCAGTGGCTAATGTGTGACTGGCAGATATTTGTATGAATGGATAAGGGTCATCAGGACAGTTTTCATGAAGTAGTATGGATGGTTGGTCAGTAAACGAAACTTTACAACAGGTTCTCCTTTCCTTGGGCAAAATTGCCTTTTTTCTTCAAGGCCTACCCCACCAATTCACTCAGTGGATACTTGCTTGAATGTCTATTAACTGCTAGAGTTTAGGGCTACAGTGGAGAATAAGACAGTGGCTGTTCCTCCTTTCACATGGCTCATTCAACTAAGAAAGAAAACACAAGAAATAATTTCAGAATGGCAAATGCCAGAAACGAAGCTAAGGGACAACCCCCTTATCAGAAGGTCTTTCTGAAATGGTTTTGAGTTAGGTTCAGATGTTCTAGGCAGCAAGCACTGCACGTTGGACAGTTTCAGAGGCACATTTGAGGAACTGAAAGTCTAGAATGGCCAAAGGGAAAAGAGCAAAGGCAAGGAAGTAGCAAGTTCAAGATCTTGCCCTACCTACATGTTACTTCATCTTAATACTGGGCCAGTAAAGTAGAGGCTGTCAGACGAGTGTTTCCTCCCTACTCCTGTTCTTAGCCCTAGTGAGCCACCACTTATGAGAGATTTAGTGAAGAATAAATGAGATCATGAAATCAGCATCTTGTAAATGCTAACATAAAATGGCTTCTGCCCCTCCTCCTTATTCTATCTTCTGCATTTCTCCCTAAAGCTAGTCACTGCTTCTCATCTGTTGTCTCTCATGCCATCTCCTCAGAGATGAGAGAATTAAGTACTACTGCATCTTTTAAAGTCAGCCTTTCCTGAACACCTTCCTCTTTGCCATCAAAGTGTAAACGTATTGAAGTCTCTCTGGGAGGAGGGGCAGGCAGGTGATGCACCTTTCTGCTGTCAGGCACGTGCTCTCTCGTTTTCTTTCCTATCTACTGTTGGGCGTTTCGAAAAAGCAGACTTGCCTTTGCTGCTATTTCACCTTCTGTTCCCCCCTCAGCCCACGGTATTTTGACTTTATCCACCACTTTTCCATGGAAATAAATTACCAGTATTCCTTGTTGCTAAATCCAGTGGATTCGGTCTTATTTTAGTTGCTGTGATCCCCAGCAATAGTGTCTCTCTTTCTTTTTTTTTTTTTTTTTTTTTGAGTTTTTCTTTTGTGTTTTCTACAGAATTTGCATTTTACTGCTCCCTCCTTAAAACAATCCACTCAGTACCTAGCATCATTTTTTTAAATTTCCTTTGCCTGTTTCTTAAATGTTGATAGTCTCTTTTCTTCAGAAGTTCAGTTTTAGCCCTCTGTGTCCTGTGTCCATCATGCAGTCTTAACCACTGTTGTGGATTCAGGCTCCAGTTCCTTCTCGGGCTTCTCTAATCTATATTCTTAGCCAAGATCAGGAGTCAGCAGACTTTTAGTTAAAGGGTCAGCTAGTAAATATTTTAAGCTCATGAACTATAGGATCGTGAGATTTCTCATGTCAGAACTCTCCTATCCATAGTTTGAAAGCGGCCATAGACAATATATGATGAGGTTGTGTCCTGATGAAATTTCTTGTGAGTGGCAACCAGAGTTTGCCAACCCCTGGTCTAGATCTTGCTACTGGGTTCTAAGCTTATATATCTAATTGCCTCTTGAATACCTGACTAAGATGTCTAATCATCAGCTTCAATTTGCATCCAAAACTGATGCAACTTGGTACCAACCTAGGATCACTAGTATGTATACTCCGAGACCAGAGTTTAGTCCCCTCACTAGGCTGGGTCATCATGTACTGTGTACTTGCTGGAAACTCCTCCTAAACTATACGCTTTTTGAGGCAAGGAGGGGACCATGGATACAACATTATCCATTTCTATTGGGAGCACAGACATCAAGATATGGGCTACCCACTGTGTTTGAGAGTATGATGTGGCTGTTATTTTTGGTGGGTGGAGAAGTTTGCAGCAAGGGTGGTAAGGAAGAAGAAGCAGCAGTGCTTCAGTTTTTGGTACTGTAGTTATTATCTCAGCCAGTGCTGTTCCTGATAGAACTTTCTGTGGTAGACATGGTCTTTCACTACTCTGTCCAGTATGGCAGCCACTTGCCACATGTGACTGTTGACTTGGAATGTGGCGATTTAACTAAAGAACTGACTTCAACTGTTAGGACTATAACTATTTATAACTGACTATAACTGACTTTTAACTATTAACAAATAGTCACATGTAACAGGTGGGTGGCTCCTTTTTGTTTAGTGCAAATAAACAGTTCAGATTAATGTTCTAGCTATTATTTTAAATAAATTCATTTATTTATTTTTGACTGTGCTGGCTCTTTGTTGCTGCGCAGGCTTTTCTGTAGTTGCAGTGAACAGGGTCTACTCTAGTCATGGTGCGTGGGCTTCTCACTGCAGTGGCTTCTCTTGTAGAATATGGGCTCTAGGGCACGTGGGCTCAGTAGTTGCAGCGCCCAGGCTCTAGAGCGCAGGATCAATAGTTGTGATGTACAGGCTTAGTTGTTCCATGGCATGTGGGATCTTCCTGGATCAGGGATCAAAAACATGACTATTGCATTGGCATGTGAATTCTTTACTGCTGAGCCATCAGAGATGCCCTCTAGCTTTTTCTTAAGGAACGTGTTTTTATTAGGGGTTAACTGTCTATAGTATGTAATCAGTTGATTTCTAGGGAAGCTAGCAGAGTGCGTATGATTCAACTTTTCTCCAGAATATTGCAGACTTCCCACCTTCAGCTAGCTTAAGATTTCTGTTCTTCAAATGAAAAAAAATCCAGCACATTGAGGAGATTGGAAACCTTTTCATTTTTTGCTTATAATGAAGACTGTTTTCCACTTGAGGGAGTGCAAGAAAGATTCTTCCTTTTACTATACCCATATTTGGTACATTTAGGTCACAAACCTTTATTGGTGATAAGAGTTCTTAACATGAATGATGGGGGCTTTGTGGGTTATGCACAGTTGGCTATTATAATCAAATGAATATTTACACAAATTTATATATCAGAACTTTTAAATAATGACGTGTCTCTAAATGTCTTATTTTCCTTGCAGCCTTGTTTTAAAAGAAGAAGCATCTGATTACCTTGAATTGGATACAATTAAAAACCTCGTGAAAAAATATTCACAGTTCATAAACTTTCCTATTTATGTATGGAGCAGCAAGGTAAATTTATATGAATAAAATTTATATATGTATATTACCTTGGACATATTTAAATATTTAACACATAAAGAATGAAGGTTAAATCTGGTTCTTCTAATGCAGGATACTCAGTATTTTCTTACTGAAGACTATTTTTTTGAGCTGTAATTTTTTTTCATATCTTATAGATAAAATCAAGAATTATGAAACATTAGCTTAACCATCATTCTATTTTCTACATAAACAGACTGAAACGGTTGAGGAACCTGCCGAAGAAGAAGAAGCAGCAAAAGAAGATAAAGAAGAATCTGATGATGAAGCTGCAGTAGAAGAAGAGGAAGACGAAAAGAAACCAAAAACTAAAAAAGTAAGCCCGGTTCATCCTCCTACTTAAAATATTGTTTAGGTTATAAGGTACCAGATTCCTAGAAAAAGGGGTAAGATTTCTTGTTGCAGGAGAGGGGTTTGGGTTGGAGGAAGGTGGTCAGAGGATACAGCCTTCCAGTTATAAACGAGCACCAGGGACACAAGAGACAGTGTGGTGGGGCCAGCACTGCTCTGGAATGTATGGAAAAGCTGTAAGAGTCTTAATTCCTGAGAGTTCTCATTATAAGGAGATTTTTTCTTTTGGTCCATTTCTTAAAATTGTTTATTCTTTTATTCTCATCTGTATGAGATGATCGAGGTTAGCTTACTGTGGTCATCATTTTCACAATATGTGTAAACCTTTATGTGGTACACCTGCAACTCGTATAGTAATGATCTCAATTGTATCTCGGTAAAACCAAGGCAGGGGAGATGGGAGAACAAAGGTGGAAAATATTTTTTAGATTATGTTAGAAAAAACACAGAAACCTGGATATGCACAGACTGATTTAAGCTTCAGTTCTTCATGATCTTTTCTCAAGGCCTTGTCTGCAGGCCCAGCTTTTAAAATCCAAGCTGTTTGTGTGCGTTTTCTCTCCTTAGAAAGTTTTAAGTAGCAAACGCAGATCATTTTTATGAATTATTCTCTGACTTTTATATATTGCCCAGGACTGGTGGCTTATGATAAGTCTTGAATTTTAAAATCTTGAAATCTTTTTGCATCTTCTTTTGTCACATAGATATGAACTATAATTAAATTAATTAAATTAATTCTCTGGTCTGCTCAGGTAGCAGAGTAGGTAGAAGTAATGGTGAATTTTGAGAAATATATAAGATGTTGGATTTCTGTAAGTCATGAAATAGAAATACATAATATGCATATCCTTCTAACCTCAAAACATATATTCAAGAAATAACATTTTAGCTAGTTAAAAATAACTGAAAAAAATCTTAATTGGATTGTTACCAATTATTACAACCATTTGCCTTTCTTGTATTAAATATCAGTCTTAAATATTTAGAGAGATACTTAAAAAAATTTTTTTTTTAATTTTGAATATTTATTTATTTATTTGGCTGTTATGGGTCTCAGTTGTGGAGCCCAGGCTTAGTTGCTTCATGGTGTGTGGGATCTTCCCAGACCAGGATCAAACCAGTGTCCCTTGAATTGCAAGGCAGATTCTTAACCACTGGACCACCAGAGAAGCCCTTTAAAAAAAATTTTGATCCATTTGGTAGGAACCATATTACAATAGAGATACCCTATATTATTTTGAAATGTTCTAAAGCTGTAGTTACTGTACTATAACTATTGATACCATTGGTGTAACTTAGGAGAAACTAATCAAATACTGTAATTTCAGGTTGAAAAAACCGTCTGGGATTGGGAACTGATGAACGATATCAAACCCATATGGCAGAGACCATCGAAAGAAGTAGAGGAGGATGAATACAAAGCTTTCTACAAATCATTTTCAAAGGTAAATGTTATTTTAAAATAATGTGATAATAAACATCCCTATATCAAAAATAGGTTTAAACACAGGTTTATAACTATTTCAGCACAACCAGTTTCCTTTTTAATCCTGTGTGTTTTATATTATGCATTAAAAACTTTACTCTGAGATGGAATCTATAGGCTTCTAGACTAGATCACCAAGGCTCTATGCTACAAAAAAAATTAAGAACCACCTACGTCAATAGATGCTTGATTTTTGCTACAGAACCTGTAAGGCATAAAATCATGCTATTGAATGTCCTTTACCATAATCTTAAAGGCTTGTTTACAACATCAAACATTTATTTTGAGGCCATGCCTAGAAATGATGACTAAATCTGTTGTCTTGCCTTTTTTTTTTTTTTTAACTGATCATTTCTTATAACTCTTAGAATCCAAAACTAGCTTTGACTAAGATGGTTTCAAGTTAATGTTTTCTCAAACAGCATTTTGTACAAATGGAACAATTTAATGAACTTAGCATGGCTAGAGAAAACTGTGTCCATCATGCAGTCTTAACCACTGTTGTGGATTCAGGCTCCAGCTCCTTCTCGGGGTTCTCTAATCTGTATTTTTAGCCTAGATCAGGAATCAGCAGACCTTTAATTAAAGGGTCAGCTAGTAAATATTTTAAGCTCATGAACTATAGGATCTGTGACATGTCAGAACTCTCCTATCCATAGTTTGAAAGCAGCCATAGACAGTATATGATGAGGTTGTGTCCTGATGAAATTTCTTGTGAGTGGCACCCAGAGTTTGCCAACCCCTGGTCTAGATCTTGCTACTGGACTCTGATTGTTCTGTATTCTTTATTCTATCTGCTGATTTGTTACTTAACCTTTGTTTCCCTTACGTTAACATCCAACTACCTTTAAGCTTTACCTCTAAAAACTTTCCCTTGGTTCTGCCTCCTTTTTCATTCTCATGTAACCTAAAATCCTAGCATATATAGAGGTACTTACATCTTAACAGCTATATTAGAAATATGTGAGCAGTGTGTGATTTTAAGTCTTTTAGAGGCTACATTAAAAAAAAAATTGAAACAGGCCAAGTTAACTTTTAATAGTCTATGTTTTTTTAACCCAGTATTCCAATAGTATTTCAACAGGTAATCAATACAAAAAATTGGTCCTTTTTGGTTTTTTTGTTTGATTGGGGTTTTTTGTGGGATATTTGTTGGTGCTACATTATCAAAGTCTGGTGTATGTCTTACACTGACCAACACATCTCACTGTGGACTAGCTACATTTCAGGTGCTCAGTATGGGTAATATAGGAATTTTCTGTTCTTATATACCTCTTGGATCCACTGCTGCAGTCCAAGTTTCTTGGAAGAAATCTGTTGCTGAATGCTTTTTTAGCTGAATAGTACACTCACAAAATTTCTTATGTCATTTTGTCATTTAGACAGGATGGTGGTTTTCCTGTCCTATCCTCTCACGTGTGTAGAACCTAGACTCAGCCATCCTTCCCAGGGGTAGGCAATAGAGAACTGTTGACAGCCACATCAGAATAGCCATGTCCAGCCAGTTAGAAGTGCAGTCTTAACTGTTTCTTCTTCCCTCTTTGCCTTCCTCTCCCCTTCACTTATTTGGTAAAGGAACTTTTTTGTTAGTTGACTGTTAAACTGCATGTGTACCACACCCTATGTTGCTTAGCCTTTGCACTGCCTTTTCCATGTGCCTTTTGAATGACCCAAGATACCAACTTTCTAGGAAAGCGATGACCCCATGGCATATATCCACTTTACTGCTGAAGGGGAAGTTACCTTCAAGTCAATTTTATTCGTACCCACATCTGCCCCACGTGGTCTGTTTGATGAATATGGATCCAAGAAGAGTGATTACATTAAGGTGAGTTTTTAAATAGTATAAACTGAGTTTAAAATTTGGAAGCATGATTTCCAGAAAGTGACCTTTGTTTTTTTGGTCTCCACTTTAGCTGTATGTGCGCCGAGTATTCATCACAGACGACTTCCATGATATGATGCCCAAGTACCTGAATTTTGTCAAGGGTGTTGTAAGTATCTGGAGGTTATTGGGGGAAGAGGGGAGTAGAGTGGGGGTCTTAAAGTGGGTTTTTTTTGGTCGGTTGGTTTTGTTTTTCTCTGACGTTTGTATTGCTTGTTGAACTTTTGCTGTCTGCAGGTGGACTCGGATGATCTCCCCTTGAATGTTTCCCGTGAGACACTTCAGCAACATAAACTGCTTAAGGTAAGTAAAGTGAAGTCGCTTCAGTCGTGTCCGACCCTTAGCGACCCCATAGACTGCAGCCTACCAGGCTCCTGCATCCATGGGATTCTCCAGGCAAGAACACTGGAGTGGATTGCCATTTCCTTCTCCAATCCAAATGTTCAAACATAGAAGTTGAAAGAGCTGTCCAGTGAGCACCCATATATATGTACTATCTGGTCTAAAGTTAGAATATAAACATGAAAGCAATCTTGTAACTGTTGCCAGTGACAACTTAAGTTTCCATTCAGTCTGACACAGGAATACTTGGCCATTCCCTGCCCCCCTTGGTAAATACCAGTGTCTTTGTATCTTTCTCCACTACTCCCCTGCTACCTTACATAGTGTAGGTTCTCAAAAGTTTGTGAGGAAGTTCTCTAATGAGTTATTCTGTCATTTTGTTTAGGTGATTAGAAAGAAGCTTGTCCGTAAAACTCTGGACATGATCAAGAAGATTGCTGATGAGAAATACAATGATACTTTTTGGAAAGAATTTGGTACCAACATCAAGCTTGGTGTGATAGAAGATCACTCAAATCGAACACGTCTTGCCAAACTTCTTAGATTCCAGTCTTCTCACCATCCAAGTGACATGACTAGTCTAGACCAGTATGTGGAAAGAATGAAGGAGAAGCAGGACAAAATCTACTTCATGGCTGGGGCCAGCAGGAAAGAGGTGAGAGAACTTCGACTGGTCTGCTGTGTAGCTAGGGACTGATTTATAGCCAACTCTTGAGAGAGAAAAAAAGGAAAATTTGTAAACTGAAATAGTTCTGAGACCTGGTCAGTTACTGACAGGAAGAAAAGTCATTTGTATTCTCTGCATCTCTTAATTCCCTACCCATAAAACGGGATTGTTGGTACTCTATAAATGTACCTACTTGGATGAAGAAAACATACTAAGGCCAAACTGGAAATTTGTGTTATTTCTTTTAATTTTGTAGGCCGAATCTTCTCCCTTTGTTGAGCGACTTCTGAAAAAGGGCTATGAAGTGATTTATCTCACAGAACCTGTGGACGAATACTGCATTCAGGCTCTTCCCGAGTTCGACGGGAAGAGGTTCCAGAATGTTGCCAAAGAAGGAGTGAAGTTTGATGAAAGTGAGAAAAGTAAGGAGAGTCGTGAAGCAGTTGAGAAAGAATTTGAGCCTCTGCTAAACTGGATGAAAGATAAAGCCCTCAAGGACAAGGTATTCTAGAAATTAGAAACACTGAAAATTTTAGCATCTGTGTTTTAAAAAATTGTTTTGTTAGCAAATTAAACTTTGTAACTGGTTACTTTTGTAGTCATTAAAAGTTATACAGAACACTTAATATTGTTACATTATTGGGAGGACAAGCTTAAAATTGATGAACTGAAGAATTACAGGGATATGTAATTATTCTGTATGTAGGTACTTTTTTTTTCTTTGTAACTGAAAGTTTTTCATAATTTAATATTGTCTTTACAATAGCTTAAATTTTTACAGGTTAAACTTAAGTTGTATATGTTTTTGAAAGTTTAAGTATTTCTGACTAAGAAATTCAGTTATGAAATGACAGTTTTCCTAAGAATCTGAATAAGAGGTACTTTTCTGAACTGCCTGTTTGTGATCTTAAGTGATGAGTCCTTAAGGAGTTGAAATGCAATTACTTGACGACCTTTATTGTTGATATTTAGAGATAACTTAACTTTCGCTTTCTCCTCCAAAGATCGAGAAGGCTGTGGTGTCTCAGCGCCTGACAGAGTCTCCATGTGCTCTGGTAGCCAGCCAGTACGGGTGGTCTGGCAACATGGAGAGGATCATGAAAGCCCAGGCATACCAGACAGGCAAGGACATCTCAACCAAGTAAGCATCCTCAGGGAAGGCCCTGCCAGGATGTAAGCTCTCGCCCAGCCTCCCATTAGAAGATAACACAGCTTCTACACAAAGAACGAATGGGTTTTAAGTGTCTACCACTCTCCATTATAGAGAAGTTGACAAAATGATTAGATTTACTAAAGAAAAGGTCTTGCACTTGTGATTTATATTTAGTATTTTATATACAGATGGAAATTTTCTTAATCTGTTACATATAATGTCTTTCAGCATTAGGTTTTCTGCTTGTATCTGGACTGCCTTTACATTTTCAGATAATAGTTAAAGATGAAGTTAAGGACAGTTACATTTCTTAAATGAGTTAAATCCTTTTTAATTACCCCTTCTACCCCAAGTGGTATTCTCCACTAAATACAGGGTAGAAGATGCACAACCAGCAATTGAACTCAAGGACCAAGTACTGGAGGTACACTAGGTCTTTGGTACCCTTTATTTTTAAGAAATGTGTATTTCAGGTTTATATTTTAATGTAACAACCATAGTTTTGAAAATGACTTCTTCCTTGCTTTTATTCTCTCTTCTACCTGGACTATCTTCTAACTAGCTACCTATTGTCACACTTTTTTTCCCCAACCGTAGCTTAAGGATTCTTCTATCCGAAGTGTAGTTTACATTGTCTCAATCCCTAAACTCCATTTAAAATATACCTATATTTCATAATTAGCATGGCTCAAGTGTATAATATTTATAAAATCAGATGCCAAAGTGCTGTTTTATTTGTCTTGTACCTTGGCTAGATTGTAAATGTCAGGTGGAAAATGGGTTTCTGCTTATATTCCATTGCAACAGTACAGTAGCCATTTAAGTCCATCTTTTCAGTCATTTATTAACAGGATGGTACCTTCTATCCAACAAACATTTGAGCACCTACTGTGTCTATATACTGATGCTCCACAGTAGACATCACTACTCTTTTGCAATGTTCAGACTAGTCAGGATTGAGAAATCAAGGCATAATTCTGTAAGCCCTGTGTGTATGATAGGTATGCCAAGATGTAGGGAGAAAGGTTTCTTCCTGTCCTCAGCCTGCAACTGCAGGAAGGAGAGCAGTCATGGAGGACAGGTAGGATGCTAACAATGATGATGGTATACCCATAATGCATTGCAGCCGAGCTTAGTGAAAAGTGCCATTTTTCTTGGAACCATATTGGTTGAAGCATCATGAAGAAGGTGTTACTTAAGCAGCACCCAGAGCCTGTTCTGTTCCAGAACACTGGGGAGACACAGCTGCAATTATGATAGTGATTACATTAAGAGGGGATGAACAGGACATTAAATCAGTTCATCCACTCAACAAAAGGCACTTGGGATTCATTAGTAAATAAAGTAGTTCTTTATTGTACTATTTGATCTAACCATGCACGTTGCCCTTTAAAAGGGAAAGCGTGATTTAACAATATATAAGCATGTCTTGATTTTTTAAAAGTTATCTGTAATTATGTAAGTTATACTAGAATGTGGGAAATGTATGGACCCTCAAATTTGATCTATTTGTTAACGTTCATTTCTACTCTGTAACAGTTATTATGCCAGCCAGAAGAAAACATTTGAAATTAACCCCAGACACCCACTAATCAGAGACATGCTTCGAAGAGTTAAGGTGAGCAGTATCACGGCCTTACTCCTCTTTTTAATTTGACTTCTTTGGACCCTTTAGTATTAATAAAGTGTGTGACTCCTTCCATTTCAGGAAGATGAAGATGACAAAACTGTTTCAGATCTTGCTGTGGTTTTGTTTGAAACAGCAACACTGCGGTCAGGATATCTTTTGCCAGACACTAAAGCATATGGAGACAGAATAGAAAGAATGCTTCGCCTCAGCTTAAACATCGACCCTGATGCAAAGGTTTGATGTAACTTACTGAATGTTTGAGTCCCGGTATCAGGCTCTGTGCTAAAAATGAATGAGAAATTTCCCCTTTCGCATCCATTTTCTTTTTTTGCCTGTCTCCCTTTGTTAGCTTGACTGTTAACTCTAATTACAGGGTTTCCTCTATAGTTTTGTAGTTAACAGAATTAACTGAATTGAAGTTAATTATGATTTTACACATTTAAATGAACAGAATGAACACAGAGCCAAGGTGTTTGATGCATTATGGGCTCATAAATGTTGCCCTTAGGTTGAAGAAGAACCCGAAGAAGAACCTGAGGAAACAACAGAGGACACCGCAGAAGACACAGAGCAAGATGAAGAGGAAGAGATGGACGCAGGAACAGACGAGGAAGAACAAGAAACAGCAGAGGTAGAGCAAACCAAGAGGGGGACTTGCATTTTTAGTTCTTGAAAGTCAGAACTATTGCCAAAATCAAGAAATAGGCATCTAATATCAAATTCAAAAGCTGGAACAAATCAATTTAAATGTGTATTTTGATCCTCCCCACTGCCTTTACTTCCTTAGTTTAGCCATCCATTCTATTTTTAAATAGGCAAGGAGCCTAGGGAGGCAGGGACTGGCGGCTGCAACTTTATTTTAATCTTTTTGTTGGCTGTGCTGGGTTTTTCTGCTGTGCAGACTTTCTCTGGCTTTGGAGAGCAGGTGCTTACTCTCCTCATCGCGGTGGCTCCTCTTGTTGCAGAGCAGGGGCTTCAGTAGTTGCAGCACATGCCCTCAGTAGGTAGGGCTGCCGGGCTCCAAAGCACAGACTCGACAGTTGTGGCTCAGCTGCTCTGTGGCACGTGGGATACTCCCAGCTCAGGAATCAAACCCGTGTCTCCTGCCTTGGCAAATGGATTCTTTATTCCTGAACCACCAGGGAAGCCCTCGCCACCCATTCTTGAGGTGTTTTTAAGCAGATTACTCCTTAGTCTACTGTGCTTCCATGTTCTCTGCCACTTGCTTCTGCCTTACAGTAACATTAACCGATTCTAAATTTTTGATTGTTCAGGGACTATTGATCTTATGGGTTCTAGGTTATTTTGCAGATTAGCAAGCTAAGATTCTAGCCTATAGATCCGATAATGGAAATAGGCTGGATCTATTTCCATTTTTACCATACATGAACCTTTGGTGAGCAAAGGTTTGTTGTGCTGATTTTTAATGTATTCTGATTTTTCTGTTTTCACAGAAATCTACAGCTGAAAAAGATGAACTGTAAATTATACTCTTCCCATTTGGATGCTGTGTGGAGAGGGAATGTGAAGTTTATTTCTTTTGGGAGAGACTTGTTTTGGATGTGTCCCCCACCCCCATGCCCTCAGCCCCCTTCTCCTCTGCACTGTAAAATGTTGGGATTGTGGTCACAGGAAGAAGTGGGGTTTTTAGTTGAATTTTTTTTAACATTCCTCATGAATGTAAATTTGTACTATTTAACTGACTATTCTTGGTGTAAAATCTTGTCATGTGTATAAAAATAAAAAAGGTCCCAAATATCCAATGTCTTGCTTGTCTTTTTATAATTCATTGTATAGAGCTCCCTGATACTTGATTTTTCTTGCAGTTTTTTGGTGATATACAGCATAATGTCTTGACTTACATACATCAGGAAATGGTACAAGTAGTGAACGTCCATCATCTCATAGATACAAAATAAAGTAGTTCTTAGATCCTGTGTCCTGAGTTTTCTTCTTAGAAAAGTAATGCATACTTAAGAAAAGTGGCTTTTAAAATTCTTAAAAATCACTCATAGAAAGAAGGGACATACTCTTCTTTACAGAATTCCAAATAGTACATGTAGATGCTCCCTCTTCCAGGAAGTGGAGCTGAATCCTCCTTTCCTTTTTGAATGTGGGCTGGATTTAATGACTGTCTTCTAGAGTGTGGAAAGCAGGAAACAGTAACTCTAGAGCAGAGAACCTTGGCAGATGCTACCCTAATAACCAAGTGATCGAGGTTTGTATCAGCCAGTGATGTCATGTACCCCCTGACATGTGAAGGAGGGCACTTCACCTCTGGTGGTATTCAAAAACTCAGCCTAACCTAGAATATGTGAACAAAACCAAGGAAAGAAGCCTCATAGGAGGAGACTAAGGAGACATGGCAACTAAATGTCATAGTAGCCTGGATAGATGAAAGCTGGGGAAATCCAGAATCAGACCTAGTTCTGGCATGTGTGATCTGTACCACGGTTATGTTACATGAGGGCATTCATGGAAATGCAGAGGGATTTGGGAACTGTGCTGTCTTGGCAGTTTTCCTGTAAATCTAAACTTACTCCAAAAGAATCCAAACCCTAGAAATACTAACCTCTCACTAAGCACATATGGTCAATGTCACTTTTATTATAGTTAATTTACAATCCACATTTGCCATTACAGTCAAGCTTATTCAGAGAAATAAGCCAAAATTATAAGGGCAAGAGACTGTAACTACACTCTGGGTATCTATCAAACTACAGAAGCTGATGATATAAACTGGCAGTTTTCAAGATTACCTGGTCAAGCCATAACTAAATCAGTTAAATCTACTGAGCACTTCCTCTTGCAGTTTGTATTAGGTGCTTAAACACAAACAATTTCATTCATTAAATTCTAAAAATACATATTTAATTCTCATTCACAGAGTTCTTGGCACAGTTGAATTTTGATGTTCCTGTTGTCTTTCTTTCAGTCCCAAAAGCTCTGTTTTAAGTTCTCCAGGTTTGGGTGGAATTTCAGGTATTCTCTATAAAATACAAAAACAAAATATACAGATAACCGTGCTTTTTTACACTGTGAATGTGACCTGAAAAACATCAAAGAAAGTAAAAAGTAAAAAAGAACAAAAGCCCCCTGCCACTCAATGATAAATATTATGAGGACCTGCTGTTGATCTAAGTTACTTTCTAGCCCTCTGTTTACAGCTATCAGCATGGCTACAGCTTAAGTACTAAAGGACTCACAGAAAGTTTGCATCAATATTAATTGACAGGCCACAAATTTGAACAAGGTTTCCCACACTGGGAAATTCTTTCCTGCACTATTTACTGACCTCTCTAACACGCCTAGCCAGAAAACAGGTATCAGGAATCAATTCCTTTGTTAAGAAACAGTGCCTACTATGTGCAAAGCATAAAGCAGTAGGCAAAAAAAATTACAACACTGCCTTCAAGAAAAGTGACTTCTCAAATTGGTAACAGCTTTAGTAAGACAATTCACAAACCATGGTATGGTTTAAATATTGGTATTGTATCGTTAAGTGAAAGTGAAGTTGCTCAGTTGTGTCCAACTCTTTGCGACCCCGTGGACTGTAGCCCACCGGGCTCCTCCATCCATGGGATTCTCCAGGCAAGAATACTGGAGTGGGTTGCCATTTCCTTCTCCAGGGGATCTTCCCGACCCAGGGATCGAACTTAGGTCTCCTGCATTGCAGGCAGAGGCTTTAACCTCTGAGCCACCAGGGAAGCCCATAGTATCGTTTAAATACCACCTATTTAAATATTCAATACCTTTGGTATAGCCACAAAGTTGCACATCCACCACTATAATAAATTTAGAGAACATTTCATCACCCCAAAAGAAACCCCAAACCCATTAGCAGCTGTCCGCATTTCCACACAACCCTCGCACCACCACCACCATCATCAAGCCACTGCCCTGTCTATAGGCACGCCTCTTCTGAACATTTCATATAAATGTATCACACAACATGCGGTCTTTCATGACTAGTTTTTTTCACTTAGCATGTTTCCAAGATTCATCCATATTGTCACCTATATCAATACTTCCTTTTAGGACCAAAAAATAACTCCATTGTATTTATTTATTTATCCACTCACCATGTATCCATTTATTTACATGGATACAAATAAATGTATCCATTTATTTATCCACGCACCAATTAATGGATATTTATTTGGATTGTTTCCACTGTTTGGCTAAAGTGACAATTCAACTTTGATTAAAATAAAGCACTTATTTACATAGAAATACATAACCAATTTTAATATGATTTTGGCATCAAAAGTTAGGAATGTTGGCACAGGTCCTAAATAGCAGTCTTTGTATATATGGCTATTTCTGGAGACAGCCAAAAATAAATGCTTTAACAAGGAACTCTGCTCAATAGTATATGGCAGCCCGGACGGGAGAGGGGTTTGGGGGAGAATGGATACATGTAGATGTATGGCTGAGTCCCTCTGCTGTCCACCTGAAACTATCACATTGTTAACTGGCTACACTCCAAAACAAAATTAATTAAGATGTCAAAAAAAGAAAATATCATAGTAAGTGGTGTAGAGAAAGGCTTTCAATATTTTAATTCAGAAATGTAAAATTCAAAATGTCTAAAGTGCACTTTACTTAAAATGACTCAGGATGAAAAAAAATTATGATCAACAACAAAAAAAAACAGTGCTTTAAAATGAGTCCAGAGACTGTCTTTTGACCTACTATGCCTCCAATAGTAAACAGATGACAAGTTAAGAAAAACAGAACAAGTAAAGTAATGCCGGGGAGAAGGAAATGCAAAAGGGAAGCCTGAGGAGAAAACACTCAATTCCAGGACAGAACACTGCCTTGAGTCTTTGAATCTGCTCCTGGACTGGATGATTAGGAAAAGGTCCCCTTAAAGCAGCAGTCCCAAACCTTTCTGGCACCAGGGACTGATTGTGTAGAAGACAATTTTTCCACAGCTCAGGGGTAGGGGGTGGGGGAGATGATTTCGGGATGATTTCAGCACATTATATTTATTGTGCACTTAATTTCTTAATCGAATGCTGCTGCTGATCTGACAGGAGGTACCGGTCCAAAGCCTGGAGCTCAGGGACAACTGCCTTAGAGCTTCTGCCCTAAGACAGCACTGAGCACAAGCCCCAGGCAGCCCTCCTGGTCTCCTCTGCTCTGAAATGCACCCCGAATTCTAGCTGTATAGGCTGAAAGCCTACTGCAAAGGCTGGTGATAGTTACAACAGTGACAATAACTGCTGGAACAATGCCAACAGACACAGATAAAAGAACATAAATCCCTTAAGTGTCAGCAAAGCCAACAGCCTCCTATACACAGCCTGCCAGCCCTGGCCATCAAGTCCCTACAGAGGTCCCCCACTGCCGATGTCACCACCCAGTCAGGATGAGGTGGCCTGGGACATGTCAATATGCCCCTTCTAGAGATTTCTGTCCCATGCCACCTCCTCCCAAGGTCCAGGCAGCTGCTGGTAACAACCCTTGAACGTTCTCGCTGACAAGATGGGAGAATGAGGGGTTAATTCCCAGGCATTCCTCTCTTTGTGAAACCTGTTTGATGTCTATTCCTGCACAAGCTAAAGATCAAACAAACTGCATTTCTGTGGAAGGTTCTTACCCCTTTACTAACTATCCTTGATGATTCCCTAAAATTCAAGAGAAGCCGTCTAAAGTGGTAAGAAAGAGCTACTGCCGCATTGTTTGCACAAAGCCTAGATACCAACTAAATGTCCACAGAGAATTGAGTAAATAATATATGGAATATCTATATTATGAAATACTATTCAATGACCAGAAAGAAAAAAAGCTATCAATATAAACAAATCTATCCATACAGTCGTTAACCAAAACAAGGAATCCACAGAGAAACATGTATATGAGTTTATCTTTATATGAGGAAAAAGCACCCCACAAACTCTGTGTGTGTGTGTAAATCTGGAAGAATATGCCAACCAACAAATGGCAGTTAACTGGGGAGTAGACTGGAGACAGGGAGTCGTCAGTGGGGGAGGTTTTCCCTTTTAGTCTGTGTGCTATACTAAGTTGCTTTCAGTCGTGTCCAACTCTTTGCAACCTTATGGACTGTAACCCACCAGGCTCCTTGGTCCATGGAACTCTCCAGGTAAGAATGCCCTCCTCTAGGGAATCCTCCCAACCCAGGTCTCCTGTGTCTCCTGCATGGCAGGTGGATTCTTTACCACTGAGCCACCAGGGAAGCCCATTCACATCCATAGCATAAAACACCAAGCACATTCCTGTAGTTATTTGCACTGTACTTCCTTGCCTCCATCTGCCCAGGACCGTAACTCCTCAGAAGTATCTCTAGTTGTCAGTTCTAATCCAAAGAATGCTTATTAAATTCCTCCCTCCTTTGAAGGCCTACATTCATTCCTTCACTCAACAAATATTCACTGGGCATCTACTACACTCTAAGATCTTTTCTAGATGATTGAGACAGGAGAGCAAACCAGACAGGCACAGTCTCCCCGCCCTGGAAATTATACTCTAGTGGAAGAAACAAAGAACAAGTAAAGAGACAAATGAATAAGATTACTGCAAATTGTGACAAGTGCTCTATCCGAAACGAAGGACTAAGATGGAATTCTTTGGGGAATTCTTTGGGGGCCATACAAAGAACACTCATTGCTGGAGGAGATCAGATCTGAGCAGAGACTTTAAAGTTCTGAAGAAGTAAACCAAAACAAAATCTGGAAAAAAAAAAAAAGGCATTCCAAGAAGAAAAAAAGCAGGACCCTGAGGTGAGGACAGGCTTGATGAATTGGAGAAACAGCAAGGAAGTGTGTGTGGCTGCAACAGAGGGAACAAAGAAAGAGGAGAAGATAAGGTCAGTGACAGGCAAGTGACAGACCCAGTAAAACCTCAAAACTGCGTAGACTGTTTTAAGAGCAGGCTATGTATTGCTCTAATGGCCATGAGATGCCACTGTAAGGTTTTAGGCCCCAGGCAGATGCAATCCTAATTTCAACATCACTTTTGCAGAGTTCCAAAGAATAGCAAGGAGAGATAAGAAAGCCTTCCTAAGTGATCAACACAAAAAAAGAGAGGAAAACAATAGAATGGGAAAGACTACAGATCTCTTCAAGAAAATTAAGAGCTACCAAGGGAACATTTCATGCAAAGATGGGCTCAATAAAGGACAGAAATGGTACGGACCTAACAGAAGCAGAAGATATTAAGAAGAGGTGGCAAGAATACACAAAAGAACTATACAAAAAATATCTTAATGACTCAGATAACTACAGTGGTGTGATCACTCACCTAGAGCCACACATCCTGGAGTCCGAAGTCAAGTGGGCCTTAGGAAACATCACTACGAACAAAGCTAGTGGAGGTGATGGAATTCCAGCTGAGCTATTTCAAATCCTAAAAGATGACGCTGTGAAAGTGCTGCACTCAGTATGTCAGCAAATTTGGAAAACTTAGCAGGGGCCACAGGATTGGAAAAGGTCAGTTTTCATTCCAATCCCAAAGAAAGGCAATGCCAAAGAGTGTTTAAACTACCGCACAATTGCACTCATCTCACATGCTAGAAAATTAATGCTCAAAATTCTCCAAGCCAGGCTTCAACAGTACATGAACCGAGAACTTCCAGATATTCAAGCTGGATTTAGAAAAGGCAGAGGAACCAGACATCAAATTGCCAACATCCATTGGATCATAGAAAAAGCAAATGAGTTCCAGAAAAACATTGACTTCTGCTTTATTGACTATGCCAAAACCTTTGACTGTGTGGATCACAACAAACTGTGGAAAATTCTTCAAGAGATGGGAATACCAGACCACCTGACCTGCCTCCTAAGAAATCTGTATGCAGGTCGAGAAGCAACAGTTAGAACCAGGCATGGAACAATGGACTGGTTCCAAATTGGGAAAGGAATATGTCAAGGCTGGATATTGTCACCCTGCTTATTTAACTCATACGCAGAGTACAACATGTGAAATGCAGGGCTGAAGCACAAACTGGAATCAAGACTGCCGGGAGAAACATCAATAACCTCAGATACGCAGAGGACACCACCCTTACAGCAGAAAGCAAAGAGGAGAGCGAAAGTGAGGAGAGATGAAAGTGAAAGAGGAGAGCGAAAAAGTTGGCTTAAAGCTCAACATTCAAACAACTCAGATTATGGTATCCAGTCCCATTACTTCATGGCAAACAGATGGGGAAACAATGGAAACAGTGACAGACTTTATTTTCTTGGGCTCCAAAATCACTGCAGATAGTGACTGCAGCCATGAAATTAAGACACTTGCTCCTTGGAAGAAAAGCTATGACCAACCTAGCCAGCATATTAAAAAGCAGAGACATAACTTTGCTGACAAAGGTCTGTCTGGTCAAAGCTATGGTTTTTCCAATAGTCATGTATGGA
Organism: Bison bison bison; assembly: GCF_000754665.1. NCBI lineage: Eukaryota > Metazoa > Chordata > Mammalia > Artiodactyla > Bovidae > Bison > Bison bison. The sequence continues at coordinate 5,420,216 of NW_011494899.1, read as the reverse complement.
TGTGAGAGTTGGACTATAAAGAAAGCTGAGCACCAAAGAATTGATGCTTTCGAACTGTGGTGCTGGAGAAGACTCTTGAGAGTCCCTTGGACTGCAAGGAGATCAGTCAATCCTAAAGGAAATCAGTCCTGAATATTTATTAGGAAGGACTGATGCTGAAGCTGAAACTCCGATACACTGGCCACCTGATGCAAAGAACTCACTCACTGGAAAAGACCCTAATGCTGGGAAAGATTGAAGGTAGGAGGAGAAGGGGATGACAGAGGATGAGATGGTTGGATGGCATCACCACTTGATGGACATGAGTTTGAGCAAGCTCCTGGAGTTAGTGATGGGCATTCGGGAAGACTGAATGCAGCAGTCCATGGGGTCGCAGAGTTGGACATGACTGAGCCACTGAACTGAACTTTGCCGCTGTGAAAATGAAGTGGTCCAGGAGCGAGGCGCGAGGACTCTCCGGCACTCACCAGGTCTGGTCGGTAGTACCTATGCACCACCTCGGCGCCGGCGCACATGGCCAGGAGGCTGGCAGCGAACATTTTCAGGTAAGACGACCAAGACACACCCGCGGGCATCTTCGGAGAGCTGGACGGGGAGGGAAAGCAGCCGGTGTTAGAAGGTCCTGAATAAGCCGTGAGAGGAAACGAGCCCGACTGCAGCGCAGCTGCGGAGTCAAAACACCTGGGACTTCAATTATGAAGAGGGCGCTGGGCGCACGAACGCCCCCTAGAGGCGGAAGACCAGCCCTCCACAGGTTCGGAGTGTGGGGACCCGTCCTTCGGCGTTCAAAGGCGGCCCTAGCCGAGCGAGCGGAAGGCCGCAGGGGGTGGTTCCGCACCAGATGGTTTGCCGCGCCCCTGGAACTCCAGGGAGGAGAGGGACTACAGACCGCACTGCCCAGCCTACACGTGTGCCCCGGGGG
>NW_011494899.1:5379471-5419194 GCF_000754665.1 Bison bison bison | reverse complement strand
GCCTATACCGCCTGCTGCCCGGGCGCTCGGCAGCGGGTCAGAGGACGGCGGAAGGGCGCTGGGGAGCCGGACGGGTGGCCGCGGGCCGGACCGAAAGTGCGGGGGATAAGAGCTGCGCCGGACCGGAAAGCGGTGTCACTGCCGGCGCGGGAACGTAACCCGGACGGAAGTGGGGCTTTCGGCCTGAGCATGCGCCTTCTCTCCCCACCCCGCACCCTCCCCCACCCCCCGGGACCCCAGGATCTGGGCGCTCTCATCATTTTCTTTACAAATGAATTTTCCTTGCAGATGTCGAGTCTTGAGCTGAGCTCTGGCTGGATGGTTGCATCGTGTGTGCTTTCCCACGCACAAAGGAGGTTGCTCCCGTTTCTACCTTTCACCAGCGGGTGGAGAATCGCATACTGAGCCATGCGTGCTTAGGTGAGGCCACTCTGGAGCAAATGAAGTTAAAAAGCATTCTCTCATGTTCCCTGTGAAGGAAAGTTACACGCTCAAAATAGCCTGGAGTTAAAACTCCCCTCTGGGTTCTCCCCACCATTCTATGCAAAACAGAACTCTCTCACCGGAAGGGAAAAAAATGGACATTAAGGTTGATTACACCCAGCTCCCAGCCGGTCCCAGCCTCTGGCCGATCTCCAGAATTCCTTGCCCCAGCCGTTTAAGAGATAACTAGCCCGAACAACCTTGGAGAAGAACAGGCCCCCTTAAGACAGTAAATGTCCACATATATGCCTATGTATACTTACTCATTTCTTGGGTTAGTGCAGCAGCTCACTAATCTCACCTCATTAAAGGTGATCTGTTCTTGTACAGTGCCCCTCTCGTTCTTTTTCCGAACCTTACCTCCTCTAACTCCCTTACCCTGCACATCGTTTGTTACCTGAAACAGAGCCACACCCAGACAGCTATGACATTGTGCTGTGCTGCCACTGGAAAAATGGAAGAATGAAATCAACATTTAGCCTATGTGTTTTTAAGATTGTGTTTTGCAGACAAAGTAAACAAACTTATGGTTACCAAAAGAGGAAAGGGGTGGGAAGGACGGATAAATTGGGAGTTTGGGATTAACAGACACTACTATACATAAAATAGATAAACAGCAGGGACCTACTGTCCTACTGTATACCCCAGGGAACTCTATTCAATATCTTGTAATAACCTATAATGGGAAAGATTCTGAAAAAGAATATATATTCTATATATTTGAGTTTATCTGAATCAGTTTGCTGTACACCTGAAACTAACACAACACTATAAATCAAGTAAATTTCAAGTAAAACAAAAGATTGTGTTTTGTTTCATTAAGCAAAAGGTTAATGAAAGACAATCCAAACAACCTTCTATGTATAATATATATCATGATACAGTCACATTTTTAAAAACAAGTTTATGGTGGTATATTTGACATTCCATAAACTGCACATATTTAAAGTATACAATTTCGATGAGATCTGACATACATGTACACCTGTGAAACCATTACGAGGATCAAGATTATGAACACATCCGCCACCTTTAAAAGTTTCTTTGCACTTCTAATTCTGCCCACACAGCCTCATTTCTTAGGAAACAGTTGATCTTATTTTCTGTCACTACAGACTTGTTTGCACTTTCCAGAATGTTAAAGAAATGGAGTCATACAGAATGTACTATTTTTGGCCTGGCTTATTTCATGCAGCATAATTATTTTGAGATTCATCCACACTGTTGCATGTATCAGTTGACTCTTTTGTATTGCTGAGCATGTTTATACGACGACTGGCTTATCCATTCACCTTTGGTGGGCATGTGGGTTGTTTCCAGTTTGGGGCTAAAATGAATAAAAACTGCTCTGAACAGTGAAGAGTGCCAGAAAAACGTGTACAGATCTATGAATATATGTTTCCACTTTTTGCATACATTCCTAGGTGTAGAATGGCTGCAGCCAAGGTGGGTATGTTGTTGTTGTTGCTAAGTCACTTCAGTCGTGTCCGACTCTGTGCGACCCCGTAGACGGCAGCCCACCAGGCTCCCCCGTCCCTGGGATTCTCCAGGCAAGAACACTGGAGTGGGTTGCCATTTCCTTCTCCAATGAAGGAAAGTGAAAAGTGAAAGTGAAGTCGCACAGTCGTGTCTGACCCTCAGCGACCCCATGGACTGCAGCCTTCTTGGCTCCTCCATCCATGGGATTTTCCAGGCAAGAGTACTGGAGTGGGATGCCATTGCCTTCTCCTGGGTATGTAGCTTAACTTTTTAAGAAATTGCCAAACTGTTTTCCAAAGTAGTTATATGATTGTACATTCCCATCAACAGTGTATGAGAGTTCTAGTTTCTCCACATACTCTTCAATACAGTGTAGCACTCTTTTCAAATTTTAGATATTCTAATAGGTGGGTAATGGTATCTCATGAATAATCATGCTGAGAACCATTTGGGGAAGTGTAAGTTCAAGTCTTTTGCACATTTTAAAATTGGGTTTTTTAAATTATGAGTTTTGAATCTTCTTTATACATTATGGATCACTTCACTTCAGTTGCTCAGTCCTGTCCGACTCTGCAACCCCATGGTCTGCAGCACGCCAGGCTTCCCTGTCCAACACCAACTCCCGGAGCTTGCTCAAACTCATGTGCATCAAGTCAGTGATGCCATCCAACCATCTTATTCTCTGTCGTCCCGTTCTCCTCCTGCCTTCAATCTTTCCCAACATCAGGTCTTTTCCATTGAGTCAGTTCTTTGCATCAAGTGGCCAAAATATTGTAATATTATAAACTAATAGTGTACTTATAGTATTGGAGCTATAAGATGGATCTGATCTACAAATACTTTTTCCCAGTCTATACTTTGACTTTTCTTAATAACCTTTTGAAAAGCAGAAGTTTTAAATTTTAATGAAGTCCCATTTCCATTTTTCTCTTTAATGGGTCATGCTTTGCTGTTATATCTAAGAAATTCAACCCAAGGTCATAGATTTTCTCTTGTATTTTCTCCTAGAAGTTTTATAGATTTAGGATTTACAGTAGGTCTATGATCCATTTTGAGCAAAACATTTTGTATGGTGCGAGGTGTGGGCCCAAGTTTTGTTCTGTTTGCATGTGTGTGCTTAGTCACTCCAGTCCTGTCCAACTCTTTGCGACCCCATGGACTGTAGCCCACCAGGCTCCTCTGTCTGTGAGATTTTCTAGGCAAGAATACTGGAGTGGGTGGCAGTGCCCTCCTCCAGGGGATCTTCCCGACCCAGGGTTCAAACCAGAGTCTTTTGCACTGCAGGCAGATTACCACTGAGCCACCTGGGAAGCCTGTATGCATATGGCTATCCAATTGTTCTAGCACCATTTGTTGAAAAGATGCTAATGCTTTCTGCACGGAATTGCCTTTGTACCTTTGTGGAAAATCTGATTAATTCTCTATGTATGTGTCTTTCTGGACTCTATCTTTTTCCATTGTGATACCACACTCTTGATTACTGTTGCCTTATAATAAAAACCAGGTAGTGTAGTCCTCCAGTTTTTTCTTTTTGCTATATTCACTATTTTGTTCTATTTTTTTAGATTACACGTATAAGTGATATTATACAGTTCTTTCTTTATAAAGAATGTTTTGGTTATTCTAGATCTTTGAGTTTCTGTATGACTTAGAATCATCTCAATTTCTACAATAAAGGCTGTAATGATTTTGATTGTCATAATATTGAATCTGTAATCATCTTGACAATATTGTCTTCTGATCTATGAATACAATGTATCTCTCCACTTATTTAGGTCTTACTTAATTTATCTCAGCAATATTTTTTTAATTTTGGGGAAATGTTTTTTACCAGATTTATCCCTAAGTATTTCATATTTTTGGTATTATTGTGAATGGTGTTTTTCTGATGATTTGTTGGTAGTATATGGAGTACAACTGATTGTCCTATATTGATCTTTTATCCTACAACTTTAACAAAGCAGATTTCTTTCCATAATGTGAGTGGGCCTTATTCAATCAGTTGATGGCTTGAACAGAACAAGAAGGAATTCTCAAAAAGATGGCCTTCAGATTTGAACTGGAGCCTTGGCTCTTCCTGTTCTTCAGCCTGATAGCCTTCAAATTTGACCTGTGACATCTGTTCAAGAGTTTCCTCCTGAGAATTTTAAGGATTAATACACAGAAAGCATTTAAAGCAGTGCACAGTACAGTCAGTAAACGTATGCTGCTGTAAGTTCTACCATCATCATTACCACTGTTATCAATATAACTGCTGTCTTTAGTACCCATTCACCCTGCAAGACCCCCCCTATTCCACAGCAACACTGCACATTTAATCTTCCTCTTTAACACCTGTCAACAGGGTCAAGTAATAATTTGTAAACCTCAGTTCAAAGTAAAAATGCAGGCCCCTGTTAAATGAATAATTTCAAGATGTCAGTAGCAGAACAGTTAAGTCAATTATGGGGCCCTATTCAACTATTCGGGCCTCCCTAGTGGCTCAGTGGTAAAGAATCCACCTGCTAATGCTAATGGGTTCAATCCCTGGCTCAGGAAGATCTCCTGAAGAAGGAAATGGCAACCCACTCTAGTGTTCTTGCCTGGAAAATCTCGTGGATAGAGGAGCCTGGCCGGCTACAGTCCATGGGGTCATAAAAGAGCTGGTCACAACTTAGCAGCTAGACAACAATAAATTCAACCACACAGATCACACACCCATAAAGCTAGCCCTGCCTGCCAGCATCAGAGATGATTCCTATCCAAGATGATAGCTTCCTACTTCTTGAGCTTCCCATTAAAAACCTGCACTTCTACTTAATTTCCACAATATTCTCACCTAATTCAGGCATTTAAAAATATATTCAGGATGGGAAACTTCCTGGTGGTTTACAAGTTAGGACTCGCATTCCCACTGCAGGGGGTATAGGTTCCATCCCCATGGGGGAGATAAGATCCCACATGCTGTGGCAGCCAAAAAAAAAAATACAAGAATACCTTAAGAGATGTTGCTTTAAACCTTCTCCAGAACAGTTAGCAAACCCAGAGAGAAAAAGAGGATGGGCTGTTGCTGTTTTAGTCACTCAACAGATAGTCACTGAATACCGCCCATAACTCAGATTCTGAGTGATTATCTACCAAATAGCAGAATATTCATGTAAGTTCTGAAGAGTTTAAAATGTTCGAAGTTTCACTTAAGCAATTCATAATACAAATCAAAATTTCTGTATTTACTCATGAAAGCCCTTTTCTGAACCCTAGAATGAAGAAGACAGAAACAGCAGAGCTTCCACCATTTCCCAGCTCGTATATTAATCAATGAGTGACAAAAACCCTGCTGTAAACCACTGAGATTTTGGACTCATCTAGTACGACAGCATAACCTATGGAAAACTAATACAGCAGCCAAGTCTCCCATCATGCAAACTAGAGAAACAGCAAAGCCTATTTTCATGCAGAGTTAATGAAGTCCTTATACAAAAACCAGTGATAACTTGAGAACTAATGAAACAAACACGAGGGGCAAAGTCATCAAGAAATGAAGGGTTAGCCCAGAAGGTTGAAAGGAGGAAGTCATACTTGAATGCCATCTACTCTCATAGACTTCGAACTTTTATATTTCTATACAATGGAAGTAAAGCAGAGAACAGCTCAGGTAAAGTTTCATTTTACAAAACCCTTTTACAATCACCGTCATTTCACATATTGAGACCCAATATGGTACAGTGCCCAGGAGTCCCAAGTTTTCTGACTGTAAAGTCTCTTCTTTTTCTTACATCACAGTAATTACTTGGTAATTAATGCAAAGCACTTTTTTAATCATAATAAAATGATGGATGGAGAAGCCCGGATAGTTCTAACAAGCATAAAATCCGCACCTACACAGCGCCGAGGACTTCAACTCGCAAGCACCCCCCTACCCAGGCATCACCCAACAGTCAGGCAGGACAAAAGCTTACGTCAGCAGAGTGCTTCCCCTCCCAGACTTTTTATCCTCCACCCTTCCCGAAAGGCCAACTGGCAACCAGAAGAACCAACGAGAGGAGCGCGAACGTAACTGGACGGCTGGGCATCACGTGATAACCACAGGGCGTGGGATTTGGCTCTGAGCAGACGGAAGGGCAGCGCTGAGGGTGGGGCTGGCCTAGTGGGGGAGGGGGAATTGGAAGCTTGGGGGAGGAGCCTATGCACCAGCCACTGTCCGAGTTCTGCCAGCAATCGAGTCCGAGTGTCTGGTTACTACCGTACCGCCATTCGTGCGCCGCGGTACTACAGAGTCGCTGGGTTGCGGGCCTGAGTAGCTGCGCGCGCGAGCGGCAGCAGGGAATGGAAACAGAGAACGCGGGCAGGTAAGGCCGGGGCGGAACACCGCCCCTCCCCCCGCGCCCCTCGCCGCGGGGCAGGCCGCGGGCGCGCGCGCGCACACACGCGCACACACGCGCACGCACGCCGGGGTTCCTTAAGGCCGTATGGTCCCTGTAGCAAGGTCCGGGCCGCGCATGCGCACTGACGGCCTGCTTAGGCCACTTTTTACCTAAGTCCTTCCAGACACCTAGCTGACATTAAAATGCGGTCGTAAGCAACCTGCAGTCTCCAATTAATGTTTCTTCCCGGATACCTTTCTCCGCTACATTTCCTTCACCCTCCATTATCATGCACAGCTGTAAGGATGAAGTGTCACATGTATCACTGTGTGTGTGTGTGTGTGTGTGTGTGCGCGCGTCGCTCAGTCGTGTCCGACTCTTTGCGATTGCCATTCCCTTCTCCAGAGGAACTTCCCAACCCAGGAATCGAACTTTGGTTTCCTGCATGGCAGGCAGGTTCTTTACCGTTTGTGCTACAGGGAAGTCTCTCTGTAGACTTTATGTATCACTCTAGGAGTTTTAATCTCAGAGTTGTAGGTTTACTGTGGCTTTCTTCCTCAACGGTGTACCTAAGGGGCACGAGGTGGATAACGTTGCCATTCTAGAGCTCTTGAATTCTTAAACTAGGAATAACAGTTCCAATAAGTTGTCTAAAATTGTGTTCTAGTGGTCTTGGGGACGATCTTAAGTATTTACTTGTCATGTGCCCTTTGGGGAGTGTGAGGTGCGTAGGGACTTTTGCAAAAGCAGAGATTTCGAAATTGGAACCTCTGATGGAAAGCCAAATGAAAAACTAAGTATAAAGGAAAAAAAAGTTTACATCAGAATACAATACTGTTAGACCTCATTAAGAATTATCCTGATTTGGGGCTCTAAACTTGGGGAAGACACTGAAGTTCTCTGGGCCTGTTGATGTCTGTAAAATAGGGCGTCTGTGGAATCTGGTTCTGACATGCTGTGAGTCAGTGTTAGGTGGAAGGGAAGTGCTTTAGTAACCAACAGAGATTGTCTTAGAGTTTAGGGAAGGAGATAAAGTGCAGACTTCATCCTGACATGAATCAAATCCTGAAATAAAGAACTCCATTTCTTTCCCTAAAGAACTTTACAAATAAAACTTGTGGAAATCTCTCCTGTCTTTATAATCTTCATTCAGATCAGAATTGAAACCTGGGTAAACGCCTACCATCAAATAGATTGCAGTCACCTCTCTTATATCCATAGATTTGTTCCAGGCCATTCGGAGACACCAAAATCTGTATGCTCAAGTACCTTAAAAAAAATGGCAGAGTCCAGTTGGCCATTGTGTAGGTTCTAGAATGCACACGGGGAGTGTCTTACAGCAAAGTAATAGGTTTCTCTGGTACAATGTTTAACTCAAAACTGTCTGACTTCTATTTGGTCTTAACTGAATCCATTGGGTTATAGACCATTTTTTATTCTGACAATATTTTCACTTTGGGAAGTATGGGTAACTCTGTGTTAATACTCTAAGGAGTATTTTGTTGGGGATTCTGAAATGACTCAGGCCCCTGGTAATCCTGAGAAAGTAGTGCTTTGTCATCCTTGACTTTGTGCTCATCATGGAATGTTTGGTATAGTTAATTTCCTTTTTATTTTGGAAGAAATTAATTTCAAAAAACTACATCTTACAGATGTAGACCCTTTTTTTTTAAGAATGAGAAGAGAGTTCAAGAGTCTTAAAAAGTACTAACAAGAGAGAAGAAAAGGAAGAAGAGGACCCGTGTATGTTTCTAATGAGCTCAAGCATGAAAAAGAGATTTACCAGAGATGGGAAGTAGGATGCTGAATCAATAACTGGAAAGGTGTGAAACAGACCACTGAGAATACAGACAGGAACGATTAACCTTCAAATGAGATTGGAACTTTCTAGAAATGCTAAAGAGACTAAGACTCTTCATTAGTGTAGAGGTTTGGGTTTTCTTCCTAGTTCACTGACATGTTATTAGATGACAGAAAACATAAGCACTTAGTTCTGATTCTGATTTTTCTTTTCATGTTAAGAAAATTGAATGTAGATGGAAAATGGCAAATGGATGTCTGTAAGAGAGATGTAAACCTCAAGATCAATGAGGGCATTTAAGAGAAGTTTCAGCTGCTTTAGCAGAAATCATGTTTCCTGGCCCAAATCAGTTGTATTTCAAGTGAGAGACAAGATTACAACATTCTTTAAGAATCTGCAGAAAACAGCGGAGGGGCCTTAAGCCCAAATATAAACACATGGGTCTCTTTTATTTTCCAAAAGTAGACTCTACCATGGAATTTATTGACTTTGAACCTTAGTAAAATTTTTATTTCTCAGTGGTTATTGAGCATATTTAAAAGGATACTGATCATTAGGCAAAAATGTGAGTTGAATAAAGCAAGACCTACCCAGCTAGGTTCTTTCCCCTTTTGATAATGATACTAGGTTAGATAGCATCAGAAGGAGATGACAGGAGTACCTAAAATATTTCATCATCTCCTGTTTCCTCCGTTTTTGTTATGACAAATGTATTATATACCAGGCACTGTTTGGGGATTTTGTTTGCTTTTTTGTTTTGGGTCACATGGCTTATGGGATCTTAGTTCCCCAGCCTTTGCCATCGGCAGTTGAAGCTGAGTTCAAACCACTGGACCACCAGGGAATTCCCTACCAGTCTCTGTTTTAAGTGTTCTATATGTGTTAACTAATTTAATCCTCAAAATCAATAAATTAGGTGCTTTTCTTCCTATTTTACAGATGTGGAAGCGAGAATGTGAAAAGATTAAGGAACCTGCCTACAGGGTTAGTTAGTGGCAGACCTGAAGTTTGAATCCAGGCAGTGTAACTTCAAAGTCTAATTCCACTGCCTCTTGTGGGAAGATGAGGATGGGATGGTGGTGGTCATATTCAGTTCAGTTCAGTCACTCAGTCGTGTCCAACCCTTTGCGACCCCGTGAACCGCAGCATACCAGGCCTCCCTGTCCATTACCAACTCCCAGAGTTCACCCAAACCCATGTCCATTGAGTCGGTGATGCCATCCAACCATCTCATTCTCTGTCATCTTCTCCTCCTGCCCTCCACCTTTCCCAGCATCAGGATCTTTTCAGATGAGTCAGCTCTTCGCATCAGGTGGCCAAAATATTGGAGTTTCAGCTTCAACATCAGTCCTTCCAATGAACACCCAGGACTGATCTCCTTTAGGATGAACTGGTTGGATCTCCTTGCAGTCCAAGGGACTCTCAAGAGTCTTCTCCAACACCACAGTTCAAAAGCATCAATTCTTCGGTGCTCAGCTTTCTTTATAGTCCAACTCTCACATCCATACATGACTATTGGAAAAACCATAGCCTTGACTAGACGGACCTTTGTTGACAAAGTAATGTCTCTCTGCTTTTTAATATGCTGTCTAGGTTGGTCATAACTTTCCTTCCAAGGAGTTAGCATCTTTTAATTTCATGGCTGCAATCACAATCTGCAGTGATTTTGGAGCCCCGAAAAATAAAGTCAGCCACTGTTTCCACTGTTTCCCCATCTATTTCCCATGAAGTGATGGGACCAGATACCATGATCTTCATTTTCTGAATGTTGAGCTTTAAGCCAACTTTTTCACTCTCCTCTTTCACTTTCATCAAGAGGCTTTTTAGTTCCTCTTCCCTTTCTGCCATAAGGGTGGTGTCATCTGCATATCTGAGGTTATTGATATTTCTCCCAGCAATCTTGACTCCAACTTGTGCTTCTTCCAGCCCAGCGTTTCTCATGATGTACTCTGCATAGAAGTTAAATAAGCAGGGTGACAATATACAGCCTTGACGTACTCCTTTTCCTATTTGGAACCAGTCTGTTGTTCCATGTCCAGTTCCAACTGTTGCTTCCTGACCTGCATACAGGTTTCTCAAGAGGCAGGTCAGGTGGTCTGATATGCCTGTCTCTTTCAAAATTTTCTACAGTTTATTGTGATCCACACAGTCAAAGGCTTTGGCATAGTCAATAAAGCATAAATAGATGTTTTTCTGGAACTCTCTTGCTTTTTCGATGATCCAGCACATGTTGGCAATAGTGGTCATATGGGGTGAAATCAAAACTGCTTTACTACCGAGAATCAAAGGCAGACGGAAGAGAGGTCTATACTGATGTGCCATGTAGTCCTCCTACCCCAGCTTTTCACAGTTTAACAGCTTTGAGGTGGTAATGGCATGCTGATAAAATACTTGAGTGACCCAACTCTGGGAGGGGTTTCTGGAATTGATAGACTGAGTTAGAATCCAGGTTAGTCCCAACTGACTAGAATGTGAAGCATCTTTTAGTGTGAGATGAGGGAGCAGCAGTGAAGGGCAGTTTTCACTGATGATAAACTCAGTACGAATCAACAGTATAATGTGGGTGCCAGGAAAGCTAATGTAATGGATTTTGTTATGTGTCTCCAGAATGAAGAATTTGATCACTCTGCCCAGTTTCGGGTCAGTGAGGCTATGGAGCATTTTTATTTTATCTTAAGCTCCAGAAAAATGATCATATAGTGAGGAAACTTGAAATTATGCTGTATGCAGAAGAGTTCAATAAATTGGGGGTTCTGGCTTGTTCTGTTTTTAAGTCCACAGTATCTAAATAGACTCTGCACAGCAAGCACCCCGTAATGCATGGTGAATGCACACATTCCCACTTAGCAATATTGAATGTAGACTTTAGATATTTTAGTTCAGTTCAGTCGCTCAGTCATGTCTGACTCTTTGCAACCCCATGGGCTGCAGCGCACCAGGCTTCCCTGTCCATCACCAAGTCCCAGAGTTTACTCAAACTCGTTGAGTCAGTGATGCCATCCAACCATCTCATCCTCTGTCGTCCCCTTCTCCTCCCCCCTTCAATCTTTCTCAGCATCAGGGTCTTTTCCAGGGAGTCAGTTCTTTGCATCAGGTGGCCAAAGTATTGGATTTTCAGCTTCAGCATCAGTCCTTCCAGTGAATATTCTGGGCTGATTTCCTTAGGATGGACTGGTTGGATCTCCTTGCAGTCCAAGGGTCTCTCAAGAGTCTTCTCCAACACCACAGTTCAAAAGCATCAATTCTTTGGCTCTCAGCTTTGTAGTCTTTTAGATAGCTAGGATAGTATTTCATCATAATTTATGTAATAGTCCCTTTTGGTTGAGCAGTTAGTTTATTCAACAATGATATTTTGTAAGTGTTCAGTGTTTATATGCTTGTTTAAATGAAGGTAATAAAATGTTGCTGTGTTGTTTGTGTCTATCCAGAATTCTTATGTTGAAACCTCTAAGCCCCAGTGTGAACATTGGGAGATGGGGTCTTTTGGAGGTGATGAGGCCATGAGGCCCAAGCCCACCTAAACGGGAGTAGTGAAAGAGGTCCCAGAGAGACCCCTCACCCCTTCTGCCATGTGAGGACACAGCAAGAAGGCAACCTAAAATGAGCCAGAAAGCAGGTACTCTCCAGACACTGAGTCTGCCAGCACTTTGAACTTGAACTTTCCAACCCCCAGAACTGTGAGACACAGATATTTGTTGTTTATAAGCCACTCAATCTGTGGTGTTTTGTATAGCAACCTGAAGGGACTAAGACAAATATATTTAGGGAAAAAGCAACTTACATCTTTTTTTTAAATTTCATTATACATTAAAAATAAATTTTATTATTTTAACCAGCTTTAAATGTTCAATTTAATGACTTTTATTATTTTTTTAAAATATAAACTTATTTTGATTGGAGGTTAATTACTTTACAATATTGTGTTGGTTTTGCCATACATCAACATAAATCTGCCACGGGTATACACGTATTCCCCATCCTGAACCCCCCTCCCACCTCCCTTCCCATTGAACTTACATCTTCAACTTACATCTTTAGAACAGTGGAAAATGACTGAGGATTAAAGAAGTTACTCATCTTAGAGAAACCTCCAAGTGTTAAGTTTTTGAAATACAGCAAAATCCAAATTAACTGGACTCCTTACTTAATCGACTGTGTGTGTTTGTATGTGTGTTTGTGTGTATTTTGAGAAAGACAGTTCAAAAATGCACAGTTCATCAAATTTCAGACAGTGGTAGAAAACCAGTCCTTTGAGCACTGTTCAAGTGAAGAGGGTGTTCTGTGGAGGCTAGGAGAGAGTAGAGGGTTAACTGCAGGCAAAGGGGAGAGGTGCAAAACCATCATCCTGAGGACAGACATAGATGATAAGGGGACAAAAGTCAACAGGGAAGTAAAATCATTTGTCATGCTCTTGAGTTGGATATCAGGGAATTACAGAAAATTACAATGTTTCAGGGCCTCTTCTGAGTCTGGACAGATTTGGTCCTATTTCCTGCACTTTCTCCTTATATGTGGAAATCACAGAAATCTCCCCCTCATTTTCATGGGGAGGGAAGGGAGGTCCTGAGAGGGTGAATGGCTTAACTAACTGCGCCTCTTCTGCTGTCTCTCACACAGAGAAAAGTATTGTTATAAACACTGCAGAATTCTGATACGAAGGGGCAGTTATCCTATGTTTATATACACAGCAAATGTATTTAGGAATTATATCCACATTAAGTTTGAAATAGGTTCATGCTGCTTCCAAACTTAACCTTTATCAGATAATAGGAATGAAATTATCCAGAATTGCAGTTCATGAAGGTTTTCGTACATGTGGAATGCCGTCTTCTGCCAAGTAGTAAGAATGTTGTAGGCCACCCTCTTTCCTTTTGTTCCAGCTATTGTTAGGAAGCTGTGAAGATGATCAAGCTAAATCAAATGCTCAGAAAGAGTCTATTTCCTCAGAACTTACACATTCTATTATCCATAGTCTTCTCTATTTCCTTTCTAATTCATCTTATGATAAAGTGCCAGGGATAATTTTAGAACAATTGAGGGACACATCTATATTATAGACAAGTTTCTGAATTTTTTTTTTCTAAATTGATACACATCTCTAAAATAAGACCGCATTTTCTCTTATTTTTTTACTTTTTTGTCAGCCAGTTGACATCTAAAACTTCGATTCTCAGTTTTTGAACCTCAGAATTTAATGATCTGATAGTATGCTAACGGAGCCACATTTTGGACATTTTTTAAGTTCACAACCCTTTTGTAATGTGAACGTTGTTTCCCTGATTTATATATTTTGCTGCTGCTGCTGCTGCTGCTGCTGCTGCTAAGTCGCTTCAGTCATGTCCGACTCCGTGCAACCCCATAGATGGCAGCCCACCAGACCCTGCCGTCCCTGGGATTCTCCAGGCAAGAACACTGGAGTGGGTTGCCATTTCCTTCTCCAATGCATGAAATTGAAAAGTGAAAGTGAAGTCGCTCAGTCGTGTCCGACTCTTAGCGACCCCATGGACTGCCGCCTACCAGGCTCCTCCGTCCATGGGATTTTCCAGGCAAGAGTACTGGAGTGGATTGCCATTGCCTTCTCTGTTATATATTTTAGTAGTGGATTTTTATGAAGTACTCAAAATGGGACAGATGGGTGAAACTCAGAGCCGTAACAGTAAACATGGGGGAGAGTGAGACGCCGTCCTGATGACGCTGTGACAAGCTAAGAACAGACCTTCCCACACGCTTTTGGCCACTCACTCACCATGACCACAGGAGTGTTCTTTTATATATTCAGCTGAATGGGGCTCTTGGCGTCTCAGGACCCTGTTACTGGCCACAATCAAAAATCACGTTATATCTTACTAGAATTTCCAGAGGGCAGCCACACGAGATCGCTCGACTAACTCAGCTATATCTAGCTCCTCATTAGAATATCTGAGTCTTTAACATGGAACAACTGGTTCATCCAAAAGTGCTGTGAGTGTTACTAAAGAAAAGTGTGAACAAAAAGGACATTTGACTTCATGCCAGGCAAGGTTTAAGCCCTTCGCTTCTTTTTAATTTTACATCTTAATTTCTAGTCCTTTCCTACATGCTTTCTCTACATGCAGCCTTGGCTCACAATGCCGTTTTGTATTCTTTTCCACTTTATATTAAACATTCTCTGTGCTTTTAAATATTAATAAACTTAATTTTTGTAACTGCATAGTATTCTCATGTTGATGTTCTGTAGTGTACTAAATCACCATATTGTCTTTATTTTTTGTATAAATCGAAAACTATATTTAAGGAAATAAAACTCTTTTAAGATAGTTTAATATCGTTCTCACTAATTCTTCACCTTTTCTTTACCATCTTACCCCTTAGAGATAGCTTGAAGCTAAAATGCTTCTCCAGTGGTTTGTCCCTTGAGTTTGGGCCCCAGTCTTTCTTTCAGTATCCAGTGCTCTAGCCTGGCTACTCCGCCAACATTCTGTGACCCTGTGTCTGCATGGGCCATTTAAGTTCCTTCTGGAAATGTTTTGGTTTGCCTTTTTAAAAAAACAAAAAGCATTTTATTAAGATATGATTTACATGTTGTGAAGCTCACCCGTTTACAATGTACTAGTTTGCCTTTTTTTTTTTAAGTGCGCCTTTTTAACCTCTGCTTTCTGAGCACCCTGTTTTCTTTCTCCACACGTTACAGGAAGAGAAAGCCATTAAGTAGAGTAGCTTGTCAGAGAAAACATGGCTTTTCTCTGCAAATGGTAAACGTCGTTACTCATTTTATTTCCTAGTGCTTTTCTTCCTTCTGCATGTTTAATGGCATTTTTTGGCATCAGCTGTCACTCGAGTTTCATAAAACGTGTGTTTACTTCCCTAGCTCTGTGCTGATAGCAACAGCTTGCAGTAGTAATTTATAGCCCCCAGAAATACTTTTTGGCAGTATTGTGAAGGCCTGTGTTCCTTACACTGAACAAAACACTTTAAACAGCATTTAAATTGTGTTCAGAAGAGAAGTTTAGAGTGGTCTTTCCCATAAATTCACAGATATTTATAGAAAGATATATTTCTAACCCTCATTTAATGGCAAAAAATCCAGCGACCATTAAAAAACAGATGGGGGGGTAGGATGGGGAGATGGTGGTCAAAGGCCACAAAGCTCAAGTTATAAGATTGACAGGTTCTGGGGATCTAGAATGTACAGCGTGGTGATTCTAGCCGATGATCCTGAGGGATGCACTTGAAAGCTGCTGAGAGAGCAGATTTGAAACGTTCTCACCACAAAAAAGAAATGGTAATTAGGTGCCCTGGTGGAAGTGTTGGCTAAGGCTTTGGTGGTGATCATTTTGTAGTATATGTGTGTCAGGTCAGCACTGTTGTACACATTAAACCTAAACAATGTTGCAGCGTATCAAGTATATCTCAATAAAGCTGAACATAAAAAGGTTACATTGCAGAGGATTTCTGTGACAAGAGAATTAGATACTGAAGGTAGGAATACAAATTATTTTTGTGGATATTTCAACTCTGTATGGGTTTGTGGCCTTTCAGCTCTGCCGGAAAATTCCCATGATCTCATTTCAGGGAAAGTATAGGCTTGCCTAACAGGCCTGGTAAGTTTTACTGATGACACATCAGTGTGTAAGAGTTCATTACAGTTGGTTGGTAGGCACCAGGTGAAGACTGGGTAAACGTATATAGGGGGATAGATCTTCCACCTCTCTTTGCTCCTGTTGTCAACTCTAAATAAATTCTATAATCTGGTTAGAAATGATTGAATCCTGGGGGTTTTTAAGAGCAGATCATTTAAACTTACATTTGGGTAATTTTGTCTTCCTGTCTTATCCTTAATTGTTCTTTCAGCTATTCTCTTCAGCAAGCTCAAGCTTTTTATACATTTCCATTCCAACAAATGATGACTGAAGCTCCTGACATGGCAGTTATAAACGCACAAGAAATGCCAGCCGAAGTTCCTGCCCCAGCACCTGCTCAGGAACCCACACGAGGTAGTTTTCGCCAGGATAGTTTGGAAAATTGCCATGGCATCAGCCAACTTATTTAAGAAAGGGTTTAATGATGAATTTTAACTCTGTTTTTGTGTTAAAAAATTTAATCTACATTTTAAGTACTTACTAGGTTTCAGGCACTCTGATAGGTTTGGGGGGATAAAAGAACATCGCTTCTGCCCTCAAATCATCTCATAGGAGAAAATAAAAGTGAATGTGAAACTCCTCAGCACACCAAGTGGTGAAGAGGAATACAGGATGCTGTGGGGCTGGCACCTAACTCGGACTGAGGCTCAGAGGCAGCTTCATGGAGCTCTGAAGTTCAAGGGTGAGGGAGCAGTACAGGAAGAATGGGAGGAGGAAAGTTCCAGGCTGAGGGAGTGGCATGCATCAAACTATAGACGTGAGGAAGCATGACATGGTTGAAAAACCTAATTCTCTGTCATTGGAGACTGGAGTGGAGCAAAGAAGTAGTGAGAGAAGAGTCTAGATAGGGGGCAAGCAAGGCTTGTTTAACCTAAAGAATGTGTGTTCTATTCTGAAGGCAATAGGAAGCTATAGACAGAATGAAAACAGAGAGTGACTTAATAAATAGACTGACATTTGAATATTCTAGAGAATAGACTGTAACAGAGATATGTAAAATATATATCTAAAAATGTAAATAAAATAAGATGGTAGAGAGCAGGGCAGAACTTGGAGGTATGGCCATGTTAATGGATTTCATGCAGGGGGATGAGGAAGATAGAGGAGTCTGGAAGTCACTCCCAGGCAGTTGGAAGAAGGAGGTACCATTCACCAAGACAGAGAGTTGGAAGAGAAGGACAGATTAAGCAGTGGATGGTGGGGAGAGGGTAATGATTTCCCCCGTGCATCAGTGTGGTGTGAGGAGAGTGCTGAGTTTCCGTTTATGGTTGCAGAGCACGTGTAAGTCCACTGCGTTGAAGGTCCCCCTGCCTTCAACTCCTCTGTTTTTCTGGGCAGGAAGCACTAGGACAGCTACAAGCTGATGGAGGTGGATCCCTTGGCACAGGCAGTGGCTGAAGCAATGTGAACAGAAAAGAGGATGGATGGAAGGCTCAGATGAGAAAACGCCAAATAATAGTGGAATAGGGTGGGGGCCTGAGAGATGAAGAGCCGTATTAGGGGAGTTGTGAGTAAAAAGGCAAGGCTTCTTGTTGGATAATTTTATGTCACTGGTTCTTGTCCACGGGTAATTTTCCCCTGAGGGGCTTATGGCATTGTCTGGAGACACTTGGTCATCATGACTGGCAGGATGCTGCTGGCATCTAGTGAGTAGAGGCCACTGTTGCTAAATTATTCCACCTAAGATGTCAGCAGGGCCAGGGTTGACAAACTGTTTAAGGTCCTGAGATCAGAGTCCTAGTCTTACCTTTAGACAAACACTGCCAGCCCAGAGAGTTCATCCCTGGCATCTCTCAATTCACCTCCTCAACTGTGTGAAGAACAGAGTATACACTCAGTTCAGGGGAAAGAAGCCCGCAAACCATTTGAAGTTTTCTTCTGCTGGAAATTATGGGGAAACTGAGTTAAAATGTTTCCTTTCCTCCCTGTTTTTCTATTTGTTCATTTATTTATTTACATATTTACATTTAGAATTCTTATAAATGGTATGTCCCTGGAGAAGCCATGATGCCAGGTAAGAGTGTATGGAAAATCAATCTGTGATTGTTAAGGATCTCTCATCCCAAGAACTGCCAGCAGAGGAAGGAAGGTGGGGTTGGGACCACAGAGACCCAGTTCTCCGGTGACGGAAGGGGGAGACGTTAGAGAGGAGAGTGATGTCATGAAATAGAAGAGAAAGCTAAGGATATTAGAAAAGGGTGACTTTTCTGGGAAAGCTGCATAAAGTTTGTAAGTTAAGGTTTTCTGCAGCTATATCCTGGAAATCATTGTGTTTCAGAGACTCCTCCAAAAGGAAGGAAAAGAAAACCCAGAACAACAGAACCAAAAACACCAGTGGAGCCCCCAGAACCTGCTGAGGCCAAAAAATCTGGCAAGTCCACAAAGTCAAAAGAAAAGCAAGAAAAAATTACAGACACATTTAAAGTGAAAAGAAAAGTGGACCGTTTCAATGGTGTTTCAGAAGCTGAACTTCTGACCAAGACTCTACCAGACATTTTGACCTTCAATCTGGACATTGTAATTGTAAGGATTTTGTCCTCCTTTGGGTTTATAAGTAGCATTGGTGGATTAATGTGACTTAACCATATCCTTGCAAAGAGCATTTTGCTGAAAAGAACCGTTTCTGAGAATCCTTATGGTGGTAAATGGTGTCACCTTCTTCAGGTTGTATCATATGGGTGTGTTTAAGATGGTGGGCTCTAGGGCAAGGCTGTCTGGTTTCAGATGTTGCTATGTGGGTGTATGACCATGGACAAGCTTTAGCCTTCCTGAACACTTAATTTGCTCGTTGATGAAGCAGGTGTGATGATAGGATGGAGTGGGTCCTCTGGCAATTACACGAAATGATCCACATGAATCACTTAGGTTGCATGACACTGTGGTTTCTCCATGAATGATAACACTGATTTTGAACTTTGATTTTTGTCAGTAACTGTAGGAAACATCAGCATGTAGACAACTATGTAGGTGATGTAGAGTCAGCTGCTTTTGGGGAGCTGAGAAACAGACTTAAGCTGGACATGAGCTCTGGTTGATTGATTGTTCCAGGACAGTTGGGAGTGAGGGTGCTGGGGATATAAGGGACTTAAACTGATTTTTGAAAGCAACAGCAAGGAGTTCCCCACTGGTCTCGTGGTTAGGATTCCAGGCCTTCACTATCAGGGCCCAGGGTTAGTCTCTGGTCAGGGAACATTCCCCAAGCCACACAACGCAGCCACAAAGGAAAAAAAAAAAGCAAAACTTTAATATAAAGGAAATCTCTTTCCTCAAAATGGAATGCTTTGTTCAGGTCAAGAGTAGATGATAAAGCTTTTGATGCTGGATTAAATTTTTATTTTAATCAATTCACCACTCCTCCACAGAAGCCCTAAGACATAAGCCTACTTTTCAAGACTAAAATATATAAACATTTTGTTTTGTAGATTGGCATAAATCCAGGACTGATGGCTGCTTACAAAGGGCATCACTACCCTGGGCCTGGAAACCATTTTTGTAAGTGCTTAACCTTCTTTTACTATTTTACTTTTAAACTAGATGTCCTTGTTAATAGTTTGGGTTTGTCTGTTTGGTTTTTTTAAACCAAAATATGTTTTTAAAAAGAAACTGGTTGAGTAAGTATACATATATCTTCTCAATGTGTGTGTACAAAAAAATGAAAGGTGTGAAATCCTCTGACACTTAACATTTTGGTTTATAAGAGTGGAGGGATATGGAAAGGAATACTTTCTCTTTTGTTTGTTTTCAGTGAGTTTTACTATCTTTTTTTAAAACAATTTTTTCTTTTCTTGGTTGTTATCTACAGAATATTAACAGTAATCATGCCAATGCAGACACAAAACTTAATACCTTTCCAGAGTTCTACTCATCTTATTAATTAGGAGAAATGAAATACATTGGCCATCATGTTGTAGTAGTTAAGAAATGCTCTGATTGTAGACATTCTCTATGGATAATTTCCATCAAGCAGAAATTAATATTTAAGACCCTCATACTTGTAGAGTGAGCTTTAAAACCAAGTATAACTCCTGTTGTATTATCTTATATATAAATCATCTTATGCGATTTATGGGGTCGCAAAGAGTCGGACACGACTGAGCGACTGATCTGATCTGATCTGAACAGACAATCAGGAGTGCAACAGATTATCAGGAAACACTAGCTGATTATCTTAGTGCAGCATTTAAAAACTTCTAGGACAGGGGACTTCCCTGGCAGTCCAGTGACTCAGCACTTACACTGCAGGGGCCATAGGTTCAGTCCATGGTCAGGGAACTAAGATCCTACATATATGCAGTGCAGCCAAGAAAAAAGAAAAGAAAAACACTTTTAGGACAAATGATAGTAATATATTTTTAGAACTAATAACATGTTGTCTCCATTATTTGAAAAAAAAAATTTCTAGAGATATTTCACTTTTTATTTTCTCCTCTGTCAGTATGTCTGAAGCCCTGAGTCACTGGTGTATATTTCATCTGTTTGGGGTTTTCCAGGGGCAGGTGGTGTTACTTCCAGTTGTTAAAAAGCTAAACAATTTCAGAGTTTACTACGCTGCCTGGCTGTATACTCAACAAGCGTTTCCTTCGACCCCCTATTAAAAAGAGATAAATAATAGTGATATCTCATAAGATAGCTATGATGATTAAATGAAATAATCCATATGAAGGACTTAGCATAGTACCCAGCACATAAAACTGCTTGGTATGGTATTTGACCTATGTTATAATTTTTTAAATATACTAAATCTTTTTTCTTTTTTTTTAATTTCGAGAATAGACCCACGTAATTCATGAGGCAGAAAAACCTTTGACTTACAGAAATAAACTGAACTTTTTCTAAATTAAACTCTCTTGTTCACAGGGAAGTGCCTATTTATGTCAGGGCTGAGTGAGGTCCAACTGAGTCACATGGATGATCACACTCTACCAGGGAAATATGGTATTGGATTTACCAATATGGTGGAAAGGACAACACCAGGCAGCAAGGATCTTTCCAGGTGATTATGGAACATTCGGTTTGATAGGTTGGTACCTTGGCCATACTTGTGCTGTACACACTCCAGGAGCATGCTAGGTATCTAACTAGTTCAAGCTGAGGATAGCAGTTTTATGATTTGCTCTTTTATTGAAAGCTGTCTGAATTTAGCACATTATAAATACTGCCATATTTATATTTTGACTACTTTTTAATTCAATTTTAGTAAAGAATTTCGTGAAGGAGGACGTATTCTAGTGCAGAAATTACAGAAATATCAGCCACGAATAGCAGTGTTTAATGGAAAATGTAAGATTTACTTTTAAATTTTATCTTTTTTCTTCGATTAACATTATGGGCAATGTAAATATATTTGTATTTCATTTTAGGTATTTACGAAATTTTTAGTAAGGAAGTTTTTGGCGTAAAGGTTAAGAACTTAGAGTTTGGACTTCAACCCCATAAGATCCCAGATACAGAAACTGTAAGTCCTTAAAACTGCATTTGTAAATCAGATAAATACAAATTTTTCTAGCTGGTTTTCCCTTTTTATTTGTTCTGTCCAATTGTAATTTTTGCCATTAAAAAAAAAAAAGCACTGTATTTTGTGGAAACTTGAACTAATAGTTGCAGATTAATTCAGATACTTTTACAGTTACATTAGAAAAAGAAACATTTGTCAGATAAATGCCTTTATAACATTACATTAGTTACATTATTTGGCCAAAATATTGAGAGGAGGTTGCTCACATGCTGCATTCAAAATACATTTAACAGGATGTTCTTGCCAAATGCCAGTAGGTTAGCCCTTATTCAGTTGTGAAACAAACATGTAAATATAGACACAGTCCTGATCAGTGAAGCTGCTTATCACCCTTTGTTGGTGTATCTTGGCCCAGTCTCACATTAGAGCCATAAAAACAGAACAGTCCAGTCGCAGACAGGCATCCTGCCAACCTGACTGGCATTTGGTGCTGTTGTCCTTATACATAAGGGCATCATACAATAACACATTGGTTTTAAAACTCTATATAAATTTCTGTGGACTTTCTGCAGACATTTGGTTCAAATTTTGCTTCTTAAATATAGTTTTAAGTTTTGTTTACAACTTCTGAAATAAAAATACACACACACAGACTTCTGTGCTGTAGATGATTTTTTAAATGATAAGCCAATGTGCCAACAAGTTTCTGTGGAGACCTCGGAATACAGTTTCTGCCGCCAGTATATATTTTAACTTCATTTGTAATTTCTTCTGTTTTTAACTAGTAAATGTATAATTGATAAAGTAGGTTGTAGCACTGATCACTCTTTAAATAAAGGCGTACCCTTGTCTCCTTGGGTAAAATTTCAGAGATGATTCACTCCTTCCTGTAGAAAGAGCATTATTGTCCCTGAAATGCCAGAGGAGCCTTGGTATATCTCTTGGGACGTGTGATCACAGTAGTGCAATAATAAGTGAATCGGAATCACATCGAGATAGGTAGCTTTGGCTCCTACAATGAATCATCTATGAGTGCATTTGTCTTATAAAATTTACTCTTTATCATGAAATATTCATAGGTATTGATGATGTTAGTGATCCAGCTTTGAAAAACATCTGCTTTTTCAAGTTTCTGGATCACTTTAATTGAAGGCTGTCTTGAGATTGGAAAAATGTGCTATTACAAAAACCTGGTAGCATTTGTACCTCTGAATCAGGCTTTTCTAAATACTGCATAAGCAAAACAAAATAAGTCAATAATGGTTTGGGGTTTTTTTCTATAATACATGGTATAGAGGCCAATTTAAAAATTACAAAAAATTGCAACCGGAAAGTCCATGGTTGAGCACAGTCTCACTCTTTTATATATAAGATATATATTTTGATATACTCTATGAAGGACAATTTGTCACCATCTCCAAAATGATAAATATCCTGCTTTCTGGCTATTCCATTTCTAGAAATTTATCCAACAGTTACAGTCACATATATTCAAATTTAAATATGTACAAGGTTTTTCACTACAGTTGATAATATTAAAAGATTGGAAACAGCCTAAATGCCCATAGGTAGATGCTGGTTAAATAAATTATGAAACTACTACACAGCTATAAAAAAGGGAACTTATTCTGATGTAGATACCTGATACAGAGTTACCTCTGAGAGACATTGTTGAGTGAAAAAGCAGGGTGCAGGACAGGGAGTACAGCATGTTACCATTTGTGTGTTGTTTTTTTTTTAACTTGATTCTAAATTAATGGACTATCTCTGGAACTAGCAGTGTAGATTGCCTTTGGGAAGAACTAGGTGGATAGAAACATAATTAGGAGGGAAGACTTTTCATTGTATAATTATATGCCCTTTTGTACAAACACTGAGGGGGAAAAGACTCATTGGTTTTGATTTATTGACTTTGTAATAAGTAAATATTAGAAATTTGAACTCAAACACAACTGCTGTTACTGATTTTGCATGTATTGATATGTGGTAAGTATCAAGTTATTGATCCAAAGAAAAAGAAGGTTTCTAATCTCAATACGGAGAAGGCGATGGCACCCCACTCCAGTACTCTTGCCTGGAAGATCCCATGGATGGAGGAGCCTGGAAGGCTGCAGTCCATGGGGTCGCTGAGGGTCGGACACGACTGAGCGACTTCACTTTCACTTTTCACTTTCATGCATTGGAGAAGGAAATGGCAACCCACTCCAGTGATCTTGCCTGGAGGGTCCCAGGGACGGGGGAGCCTGGTGGGCTGCTGTCCATTGGGTCACACAGAGTCGGACACGACTGAAGTGACTTAGCAGCTAATCTCAATATGAGTGGATTCAGTAGAATTATAAGATTTCTGTAACTGTAAAATGTTATGATTCTAGCTCTGCTATGTGATGCCATCATCCAGTGCAAGATGTGCGCAGTTTCCTCGCGCCCAGGACAAAGTACATTACTACATTAAGCTGAAGGACTTAAGAGACCAGTTGAAAGGCATTGAACGAAACACAGACGTTCAAGAAGTGCAATATACATTTGACCTACAGCTCGCCCAAGGTGTGTTACCGTTAATCAGTCCTGTTGTTCGCGTCATGTATATCTACCTTATAGAAAGTATGTTGTGAGTTTAAAAGCAGTAGAAAAGAAAATGGTTTATTGGCAGCCAGAGTGTTCTGATAACAAGTGTTAGTCACTTATAAAATCTCCTTTTATCAAGGGCTTCCAGTCTAATATGAGTGTTCCTACACATGCTGAGAAGCCAAGCAGGAGTGTAGGTCACCTAAAATAAAGCCTCATAGGCTTTTACAGTTCTTAGGAGTTTATTTTGTTTATGTTAAAAAGAGTTTAATGTGAAAGTTGTTTCCGTGGATGTGAAATTCAAGAAAAAGATTTATTCTTGATAATTGCTGAATAAGGCTATCTTCAAAATTGTTACATAAAGTCAGTTTTAAATCCCTCTTACCCTCCTCACAGAGGATGCAAAGAAGATGGCTGTGAAGGAAGAAAAATACGACCCGGGTTATGAAGCAGCGTATGGTGGTGCTTACAATGAAAACCCCTGCCTTGGTGAACCTTGTGGATTCTCTTCAAATGGGCTGGGTATGTCCCCTCCCCCTTGTTTATTCCTTTCAAAGACTTGGTTTTGCCAGGATTCGGGGAAAGAGGGTTTTTTGTTTGTTTGTTTTAAGAGAGAGTTAATTACTGAAGAATGGGAATAGAAATACAAAAATCTATTTAGTGACTGGGGGACTTCCCTGGTAGTCCCGTGGTTAGGATATCCCCTTACAGTACAGAGGGCCTGAGTTCGAGCCCTGGTTGGGGAGCTAAGATCCCACATGCCTTGCAGCTAGGAAACCAAAATAGAAGCAATATTGTAACAAATTTAATAAAGACTTTAAAAATGGTCCACATCAAAAAAAAAAATCTTTAATAAGTCTATTTAGTGATTTAGAGTGAAAATTCAATGGTTATTTGATGTTCAACTACACAGGCTTTTACAGCTCATTTACTTGAAGTTACAGACTCGAAGTCCTCCTTGGTGCATTTCCCTCCTTGAATAACAAGAATTTATCAGTCCTGTATCTTAGAATAGAAATTTAAGTTGTATTCAAGAAGCTTGCTTAGCTATTTTAGTAGCAACTCTCCTATAATAGACTGTTAAAATCTCCTAATTATATCACTTAAAGCTTTTAAATAGAGTAATGTTCTTCTCCTCCCTCCCACACCCCCATCCCAGCTGCTGACAATGGAGAATCAACTTTCAGTGACATTCCGAATGGACAGTGGATGACCCAGTCGTTTACAGACCAGATCCCTTCATTTAGTAATCACTGTGGGATGCAAGAACAAGAAGGAAACCACGTTTAAGGATGGTGTTTTTCAGCCCTGCTTAAATGCTGCAGTTTTAATGCAGTTGTCAAGTGGCCCTCGGTTTGCTAGCTGAAGCATTTTATTTGTATTTTATTCGGGTGTTGTGATCAAGGTACAGTGGAGTCAACTGTACAGTCCTAAGTAGTTTGGAAGGAAAAGGGGTTTTTCTGTATATGAGTTTTTATATTTGAATTAACCATCATTCCAGCTTTTTTATAAAACTGTATTTCATTTATGAAGAAATTAATTTTCTTTTGGGAGTCACTTTTAACCTGTAATTTAAAAATGCAAGAGTCTGCATCTTGACACTTGACTATGAACTGTGCGTAAACTTAGATGCACCATTCTCCCTTTTCATGCCTAAGAAGGGCATGCTGCTAATAAGATTCCTGCTGGTAAAGAGGCAAGTGTGCTGATTTTCATCTGTGAGGTTAACCCTTGGTGGAGTCTCATCTGGTAGTTTTTCACAGTGTTTAATGGGCTTCCTGAGTTGTGTTCACACTCAGGCCTCCTTGCTTTACCAGTGGTGAGCATTTGTGAGGTTGTTTGCAGTAGAAATACAGAGTGTGGCCTTGCAGCAGCAAGGTTAACCCAGCCTTACCTGCCAGGGCGTGAGTCCTGCCTTTGGTCCTCTCACCCCCATCTGCTGATCCTCTTGTAGGAAGAAACTATTCTGCTGAGATGGTAAGTTCCAGAGAATGCAGAAAACCTTTTAAACTTCACTACTTCATCTGTGTTTTACTTGAGAGACATAACATTTGATAGGAAGGAGACTGAACTTCTCTCTCAGTATCTACCACCATTCTAATTTTATCCTCCTTGACTTTCAGCATGTAACATAGAAATGATGAGAAATGAACTTCCAGGTTGAGTAACAAGAGGCTGGAGGTTGTTTGATAATCTTATTTAAACTGGTGCTTTATGTACATGAGATGTACTAAAATAAATAATACAGAATTTTTCTTGCTAGATAAATCAAGTAAGGCAGTAATTTTAAAACAATTATCTGCATCATTGCTGTTTGTTACTGTGGACTAAGTGAACCTCATGTCAAGGTTAGTTTGAAGTAATGTACTTTTGTGATTTTCTAATGCATATTCCATGGTGCTACAAATAGTCCTGACTACTAGGCCTGGTGGATATCAAAGCTGGGTATTCAGAAATGCCGCTTGCATTTACTCCTGATCACATCTGAATATTCTGATTTTATTCTTACCCAGGGAGCATGTTGTTTGTCAATATGAAAATATTTATGAAGTTTTTTTTTCTAAAAGATTATATAGCCTGTTCTTTTTATAATAAGAGATACAAATTCTTGTGAATTTTAACATGGTTTTTAGCTGTAGCCATGATGGATTTTATTTTTCCTTTAGGTCAAGCCATGTAAAAGTCATTCATGTTATTTAAATCATGTACTGTATTGCTGTTTACATGGATGTTTTGTGCGGGTGCTTTTACGTGCCTTGCATCAGGGATTAGGAACAATTTAATTATTTTTTCATGGGATATGTAAAGCATGTAACTAGGTATTGCTTTGGTTTTTAATGATTGTAATCTTTACATAGATTTTTGTTTGTTTGTTTTTTGAGTGGAGAAAATATTCTTTAAATTATGATGGACACTCACTAGAGAATGGGTTTAAGGATTTTTCCAAGCATACAATAATGGTGTTTTTCATTAAATATGACAGACGAATAGTACATGTTGATATACACTATACATGAGAATATGAGACTCTTTCATTAAATAATATTGAAAAAGTTTTAAAATTCATTTGAAAGTCTGATTGTTTTTTACAATAAAAAATATTGAGAATGATTATCCTTAAGTTGCAGTGTTTTCTGTAGCAAGACTCTGATTTTCTTTCCCTTGTTAATCTGAGATCAGTTTACCTGCTATTATATTTAGCATGTAGAATAATAGATTATGAAAATCATTAAAAGTCTATGAATATTTTATTTTTTTAGACATTCCTGTTTTAAATAGAATATATTGTTCTACAGAAGACAATATTGGCAACTCATTAAAAAAATACCTACATGTAAAAAATACATTTAGAAATTTTTTAAATTTATGGCTGTAATTTTCATTCAGAGTTAATAAGCAAATTGCTGAAACCTAGCTGGGTTTCGGAGAAGGCAATGGCACCCCACTCCAGTACTCTTGCCTGGAAAATCCCATGGACGGAGGAGCCTGGTAGGCTGCAGGCCATGGGGTTGCTGAGGGTCAGACACAACTGAGCGACTTCACTTTCACTTTTCACTTTCCTGCATTGGAGAAGGAAATGGCAACCCACTCCAGTGTTCTTGCCTGGAGAGTTCCAGGGCGGGGGGAGCCTGGTGGGCTGCCATCTCTGGGGTCGCACAGAGTCGGACACGACTGAAGTGACTTAGCAGCAGCAGCAGCTGGGTTTATTTCTTTGCAATAATATATTTCACTCACATAATCTTCTATAATTGTCACTTATATTTAAAGAACTAAATCAATACCTATAGGGTTCAAGGTACTATTTGTACACAGTAGGGTTTTTTGTTTTTGTGGATCATTTGTATCAGGTTCTGTTCACAAAGAACAATGGTATAATAGGCTACAAATGGACAGTTCCACATATTTGTACAGGAAATATTTTAAATGTCAAGTTATATCAGCTGTTGGGGTGGTGGAGTTTAAATATCCCTGCCGGGTCAGGAACAAACCAGCTCTCCCATAAGTCATTGTGGACACTCGGGAAGTCCCACGGTTTATGTCTTCCATTCCAGTGGAGTAGTTTTGCCTCCTGCAGAAAATGCTCTGAATATCTGGTATCTGGATTCCAGCCTTGATTAGGGGACAATAATAGATTCGTTAGAAAAGTAAAATTTTATATTAAAAATTGAAGACAAGTTCATTGTTAAAAAAAAAAAAAATGGGATAAATTGATGGGTATACAATGAAGAATTTACCCCAACCCTGATTTTCAAAGAAACAACTGTTAAAAGAGTTTCTCGTGAAATTCTTCCAGTAATGTTCTACCTGTATACCTGTGTGTGTATTTTTGTACCTTGCCTTTTTTTTCAAAGATGAATATTTTTATGATAAAAGGTACAATTCACAAAGAAAATAGACTTCATAAGCCATTAGACACCTAACAACAAAGATACATAAAGCAAAAATCAGAAGAAATATAAGGGAAAAGAAAAAAATACATAATTATAGTGAGACATATTAACATTTCTCTGAGAATATTTTATCAAGTACAGAAAAAATAGCATCTTGAATGATGTCATTAATAATTTAATAGATTTCTATGTGTATATATCCTATACAAATATATTTAAAATTTTCTATCTCATACATTGTTATTAGATTTCCATAGGACTGTACCTTGCGTTTTGAAAATTACTATCTTGGAAAACTTTCCACAGCAGCACATGTGAAGTCACTGAATCATTTTTAATAATTGCATAGAATGGATATGATTATTTACTGAGTTCCTTATTGAGGACATTTAGGCTGTGTCCCTTCACAGGCAAAAGTTGTTACAAAGATTGCTAAGTTGTTACAAAGATTGCTACAGTAAACAGCCTTCTATGCATGTCTATACAGATGTATCTGTAGGATAAAATCTTGTAGATGGAATTGTTAGATTGAAGGGTCTGTGTCTTTTAAATTTTGATGAGGGATTGTCAAATTATCCCCCAAAGAATTTACATCATTTCCCTCCTGCCCAGAGTTCACAGGAGTTCTTTCTCTGCATTTCTGTCATTAATATGGCAGCATTTTCTTTTAAGCAGTCTCATTTTTATCCTATAAAATGTGCCTGAGAATAAGATCTGCTTTTATCAAACAACTGTCTCTATTTGAATATTTTTCCCTTCATAAGTAACTGCTTAGAGACTATGCATAACCCTGATATTGTTATTGTGGCAGGATATTTTTAGAGTGTATCTTCCAGAAGTATAGTAAGATCTTGTGAATGTAAATTTTTAAAAAATATCCTCTGTTGTGTTACATTTTCTTTCTATGAAAGGGAATGTGATATTTTCAAACAACTAAAAGTCCATTGAGGCAAGAGAGGATGAATAGCTAGAATATTATAGCTTTAACGTATGATGTAAGGGGGGAAAAACCCTAAACCTTTCTTCTGTTATTCATAAACATAGTTGTGTAGGAAGTTGCAGAAGAGGAGCTAGGTGTTCGGGCTATAGTAGCATCATTGGAATAATTATCATGTAGCAGAATCTACACAGGAAATGCTCATTTGGAGAGTGGAGACTTCACATGGGGTCATCTCCAGGAAGCGGAAGAGCAAGTCTCAGCCCCACAACTGAAGGACTCTGTAGGGACTTGCAGCTTTGCTTTTCACTAAGTTTCATAAATTTGTAAAACCTTAAGCCTTAACTGTTTAGACCCAAACTTAATAGCCACTAATGTTAATACTGCTTACTGCTCTAAAACATTCTAAAATGAAATCATTTTTCAAATGATTTCTGTGTAGCTTTACTTTGCAGACCACCCCCAATTCCAAAACCTTCAGCACAGATGCAGGCTCTGTTCTATAAGAAAAGATGACTCCTCTCCCTTAGAAGGTTCTGTCCCTTCCTGCTTGTCAGTAAATTAGGTAGTTTGTAAAATGTAATTCTGAGTCTCTTTTCCAAGATCATTAACTTCTCTAGCCCAGTCTAAGCTCCACATCACTGTTCCTACACATATTTTATAGCTATTCTACTTTGATGGGATTTTTTCCACACTCATCACCACTTGACCTAACAGTGAGCCCAGCATTATAAAGCAAATCAAATGAAATATTAGTGTCCTCAATGTCCCCGTATCACTCTTCTGTGCATACAGATGTTCAGGAAAATCAGGGGTGATACTAGTGAGGAGACAGGAACTATTTATGCAGCATCATAAAGAGGAGACAGTCATGCAGTTTCCACAGTTCTGTGTGACCTCCCTTTTACAAGGGACAGTAGGAGACACGCCATCTTGCAGGATTGTTCTGAGAGAAGTGATGTTCACATCAACCCCCAGAGCCTAGCCCAGGGCTTGGCAGTGTGTGCCCACAATCCATTGTCTCCAATTCTAAACTAATCAATCCCCTAATGTTTGAAAGCGAAAGGCTTTTTAATAACTTTTTTGGCAGCAACATCTAGAACCCCTTCAGTGTATTGCATAATGTAAGTATATGCACATTACCTTTTAAAATTTCAGAACCTTTCTTAATTTCTAAACAGGTCTGGCCCAGTGGGTTTGGCAAATGGGTGCGGCCATACATTTGAAAGAATGTGAATGTCTTCTGTGTCAGGCTCTGTTCTAAGCAGTTTACACATATTAGGTAATTTAATCCTTGTAAAAACTTAATAAGGTTATATTAGCTTCCATTTACACATGAAGAAACTAAGGCACAGAGGGCTTGAGTAACTTGCCTAAGGTCTTAGATAATAGCAAAGTTGGGATTCCAGTCCATACCCTAGAGCCTGTGCTCCTGTAGTGAAGAGTGAATAAAAGACTTGAGGGACTCACATAGTATACAGTCAGCAAGCAGTTTTTTCCTAAAAGATAAATTACAGAACTTGCCTTGTGGTCCAGTGGTTAAGAATCTGCCTGGCAATGCAAGGGTCACAGGTTTGATCCCTGGTCAGGAAACTACGATCCCACATGCCTCATGGTAATAACTAAACCCACTAACTGCAATTACTGAGTCTGTGCTCTAGAGTTCATGCTCTGCAACAAGGTAAGCCATGCAAATGAGAGGCCCACACGCCACAACTAGAGAACGCCCGTGCCCTGCAACAAACACCCAGCACAGCCAAAAAAAAGATAAATTGCCAGCTATCTAAATTCATCAACTATTATGCTAATTCATTTGGTTCTGTCCACTATAGGTTACTGCAAGAGAGCAATAAAGGTATGTGGAAAAGTTCTGCCAGTGAACATTGTATCTCAAC
This sequence comes from Bison bison bison, assembly GCF_000754665.1. Taxonomy (NCBI): domain Eukaryota; kingdom Metazoa; phylum Chordata; class Mammalia; order Artiodactyla; family Bovidae; genus Bison; species Bison bison. The sequence goes on along the minus strand of NW_011494899.1, from coordinate 5,388,226 downwards.
AAAAGTTCGTGTTTATTGAGCACATACTATATGCTAAGCATGATTCCAGTTGCTTTTCCTGAAGCGCTTTTCCTAGAAACATCTCTCAGGTCATTTTTTATCAGCTGCAGTTGCAGAATCTGAGCAGTGAAGGTTAAATAATGTGTCCCAGGTGAGATCTCAGGTCACCTGGAGGATTTGAATTGAGGAAGCTGGTATAATATCACACTCGCCTCACCTTGATCCTCACTTCATCTATAAAATGTGCCTGGTGTTCTAAAATACTTACCCAGGTGCCTTATGTGCCATAGGGGGTTGATGGTGGAGTATTTCCCATGAAACACAATCAGCATTGGGGAGGTGGCTACCCCTCCTCCCAGCGAGCTGCTGTAGAGATTTTCCCTAAGAAACAGAATAGAAAAGCAACAGTTGGCCTGGAGTCCCACAGACTCAGATGAAGTAGAATCTAATTAGTTTAAAAGGTTTGGCACAGTGGTAAAGAATCCGCCTGCCAAAAAGGAGACATGAGTTCAACCCCTGGGTCAGGAAGATCCCTTGGAGAAGGAAAGGGCAACCCACTCCAGTATTCTTCCCTGGGAAATCTCATGGACAGAGCAACCTGGTGGGCTACAGACCACTGGGGTTGCAAAGAGACATGACTTAACAACTCAGCATGCACAAGACAATCCCTCACTGTATAATAAGCCTATGGGCTTTGATTTTTCTCCAACTTTTTATTTTGAAAGTTGTTAAACCTACCCAAAATTGTAAGAATACCATGAACTCCTATATGCTTTACCTTGATTCACAGAATGTCAGTATTTTGCCATTTTACTTCTCAGGCTTTTTTATAGCAAACATTGAAGATCCCAAATTCTGATCCTACATTATTTAGAATGACTTTACTCACAAATTCAAGGTTATGATAATATTAAAAGTATCCAGATTTAAAAGATGGACAGGACATACACTGCCATGATAACAGTGGTTGTGTTATTTTTATTATCTCAAAATTTTGATAATGAAAAATGATTTAATATATTCAACCTTTACAAAGTTGACTTTATAAAATAATTCTTAAATCTGTGTAAGGAGAAGCTCTACTAAGATAAATGATTTGTAGTTGAAAAGGTTCACTGGCATTCTGGGAGAAGATTTAAAATCACATTATTTAACAACATTAGAAAATGTTTATATTAATAAGGGATTGCACAGGATCTCACTGCCTCTGACATATCACTTGAGAATAGCTTTTTCATCCACTGATCCCTTTTTTTCTCAACAGTGCCTCTGTAAGAAAACCTAACCTCAGATTTCTAACCCCTGAGCTATGCATAGAAAATTAATGGAATAATGTTGTTCCTGAGCATGGAAAAAATGATAGAGGCCCACACATACTCCACATTTTTTTGCATCCATTTCTCCAACTGTTTAGTGATCCGCTGGTGCTTCCATTCTGTCATGTTGGCAACAATCACACCAGGATTGAAAGAGCAAGTGCTGGGGCTGATGCCAAGGTCTTTTATCGTCTTCTTCCGGTAGTCCAGATAGCCCATATATGTGTTCTATAAAGGAAAAGGATACACATGCTTTTGACCAAGGAATCTTTTGTTTCTGGAAAATAACCACTTTCTTGAAACCATTAGGCAGTACCTGGGCTTCCTCCTGGGCACTGGCCACTTCCTCCAGTGCTTTCCCAGTTTTCTCTTGGTTCTCCAACCTCTAAAAGCTGGGTGCCCCTACTGGCATCTGCTCATCTCTCCAGCACAAACTCCCTCAACAGCGTCATCTGGCTCTAAATCTCTCCAGGCAGACATCCGGGACCTCTCTGGGTTTCCAGCTCCACTATATCTGCCAACTCAATTCGTCTGTCTGGTTGCTTAGTAAGGCAGGTCTCCTTAGAGCCCCAAACTGATCCCAGTCCTATCCCAAACCTGCTCTGCTACAACCTGCCCTACCTTGGTGGCCGCTCCATCCTTCCAGTTAGAAAACTTAGGGTCACAAGGTCATCCTAGACTCCTCCTCCTCACTCACTTTCCATATAGATCTCAGCAACCCTGTGGTCCCATCTTCCAAAATATATTCAGAAGCCAACAACTTTTTTCTTTTTTTTGGCCGCACCATATGGCTTGTGGGATATTGCCATGTGGCTTGTGGGATCTTAGTTCCCTCACCAGGGATCAAACCCGGGCCCTTAGCAGTGAGAGCGAGGAGTCCTAACCACTGCACTGCCAGGGGATTCCCTAGAAGCCAACCACTTCTTACCGTCTCTACTACCTTCCTGGTCCAGACCATCATTACCACTCACTGGATTTCTGCCAGATCCTCCCAACCTGTGTCCTGCTTCCACCTTTCTCAACCTGCTCTGTCTCAGTGTTACTTCTCTGCTCAAAGCCCATCCAGTGGCTTCCCCTCTCATTCAGAGTAGATCCCAAACTCCCTAAAATGCCTGCCATGCCTTCCACCATCTGCCCTTGTCCCCATTACCTCTCCATCTTCTATTACCCTCCCATGTGACCCCTCTGCCAAATATACCAAATACTCCCCTGCTTGCACATTTGCTGTTACCTCTCCTGGAATGGCTTCCCCTAAATATCTGTGAAGATAGTTGCCTCAAGTCTTTCAGGTGTAGGCTCAGAAACACGGTCTCCACAAAGACTTCCCTGATCACCCAGCTTAAATTTCAACCCCACCTCCTCTTACTTATTCTCTGTTCAATATTTTACTTGTTTGCTGACCATCTCTTCCCACTAGAATGGAAGCTACACAAAGGCACAAATTTTAGTTTTATTACTGTGTTGCTGCTAAGTCACTTCAGTTGTGTCCGACTCTGTGCGACCCCATAGACGGCAGCCCACCAGGCTCCCCCGTCCCTGGGATTCTCCAGGCAAGAACACTGGAGTGGGTTGCCATTTCCTTCTCCAATGCATGAAAATGAAAAGTGAAAGTGAAGTCTCTCAGTCGTGTCTGACTCTTCGCGACCCCATGGACTGCAGCCTACCAGGCTCCTCCGTCCATGGGATTTTCCAGGCAAGAGTACTGGAGTGGGTTGCCATTGCCTTCTCCGTGTTACTAGCACCTAAATCAGTGTCAGGCACATAGCAAGCACTCCATAACTGGTTGTTGAGTGAATGTAACATGAGGCAAAACACACTATTTCACCCACAGAGGCTGCCATAATCTGCCTCATGGGATGCTCAAAAGACCTGGACATAATGGAACTATCTGAGCACTTTCCTACGTGCAGACACTGTTCTAAGAACTTCACACACTAGTTCATTAGTTGCATGCAATAACTTACATGTATTAACTAAGTTAACTCTCCCAGTAACCCTACCAGCAAGTTCTATTATTACCACTTTTGACAAATGAGGGAGAAAACGACTGGTTAAGTAACTTGCCCAAGGTCACAAAACTACTGAGTGATGGAGCCAAGATTTTGACAGGCAGGTCTGGGTCCAGGGCCTAGCCCTTAAAATGTGTCACACTTTAATGTCACACATATGTCATTATTTCCTGGATTTTTTTTTTTTTTGAAGAACAGCATTCAATTTGTAATAGCATCTTGTATTTTAAAGCCATTCTTTTGATTTCAGTGTTACGTCTGGGTTTGACTTCCTTCATTTCTACAAGGGTAAGGAACTCTTTACCTTGGAACAAAGTCAATATTTTTCCTCTACTGAAAGGGGATGGGGGGAGAGACAGTCAAAACTCTGAAAACAGAACCAAAGTTCCAGTGAGTATCTTTTAGAGAAAACACCAGTCTCTGACACAGAGTGTGGTTACAAGTGACTTAAGTAACAACCATCATTTCTGGAGCATTTAGTGGACACTTTGACATCATGTTATTTCATCACAACCCACAAACACGACCAAGTAGGTGCTATGGTTGCCATGTTCCAGATAAGGAAAGGACTTGCAGAAGTTAAGTAACTTGACCCAGAGTCACTGGGAGCAGAACTGGGATGTGAATGGGCAACCCAGACTCCTGGCTGTGTGCTGCCCATCAGTCCTGCCCGACTGGCCGGCTTCTCGAAGGTAACAATGACACTTGCTCTGAGATGCTACGAGGAGAAGAAGTGAAAGTAGGATTCCCAAGACGGGTGCCCACCTGCAGCCCCACGAGTCTGTGTATGTCCTGGGAGGAGGGCAGATCGCAGTCGTCGGAGAAAGCTGCTGCGTGGCCCAGGGCCAAGGTGGTATCATACAGCTCTTGTATGTCCCCTGAATTAACAAACACCAGGAGTTACAATAGTATAGCACTCATTCCAGGACTAGATAGAGCTTAGAGCATAAACAATCCCCGATTTTACTGTGGAGGAAAAGTATGTAATCTGTGGTTTCAAGTGGTTTGGCATTTTGCTTGAAAAGAATAGCTCATATCATATGAAAAGCCACTTGATAATGAGCTCCGATCTGCATTGGTCAGATTTCTTTATTTCTGTGGCTTTGTAGGCACTTGACCAATGCTCATCTTATTTCGCATGTGGGAAAGAGAGAAGACAGCATTTAACACTACAGTTTAGCTTGCTTCTAGTAACATCATCAGTGAGGCTTTATCCCTCTGTGTTTCAGGGTTGCAGGGTACCTATTACAGACTTTGACAGGGAGTGGCTCTCAGAAAGTCGATTGTCCCAGAAAGTGAATATCAACCTTTGTTTTCAAAATATTCTCTGATTTTTTATAATACCACCAAATTTAATGAGCCATGAAAATCACTGAGCCACTAGATATTTCAAAATTGAACAGAGATGGGCATTCTACTTATCAGCTGCTCCTTTTCTGAGTATTCTTGGCATCGGCGAGTATACCTTGGACGATTACATCATCATCCAAATAGATGACTTTCTCGTGTTGGTGGATAAGCAGAGGGAGATAAAATCGAACAAAGTTCAGCTGTTAAAACAAGAAAAGAAGTAATGGTGAGGAAGAGACAGAAGTTCCAGTGTATAATAGGGGTGCTCATGGGTCAGCTTTGACCGTGACCATGGCTCAGCTCTAGGTTTGGAGCAGAATAAAACAGAGACTGCAGAGAGGCCTGCCTGAGCTTCCTAGTGCCCAGTTTACTTGGGGCCCTGGGACTGAAATCAGCATCCATCAGAGGTTCTTCTAGATCCAACCTCCGCCCCCACTGCTGAGACTGTCACTATTTTCATCGCTGTGAACTGCTACAGTGGAAGTCACAGAGTATATTAACCTTTCTGGCCACAAATTGCCAGCCTTTCTCTATACTCAGTAATTTGACACTGGTCAACTGAAACAGCCTTAAACACACACACACACATGCATCATCCCTCACATCATCACATCACACACACAGGCTCAATGTCTTAGCTCCTTGAACCAGAGAAAAGCCAGAGATGCATGGGCTGAGGATGGGTGTCTTAATATTTTAATGTACTGTGCTCAGTTACTTAGTTGTGTCCAACTCTTTGCAACTCTGTGGACCATAGCCTGCCAGGCTCCTCTGTCCATAGGATTCTCCAGTCAAGAATACTGGAGTGGGTTGCCATTTCTTCCTCCAGGGGATCTTCCTGACCCAGGGATCGAACTCAGGACTCTTGCATCTCCTGCACTGGCAAGCAGATTCTTTACCACTAGCATCATGTGGGAAGCTATAATAATGTATAATGCAAAATGCGAACTCAGTGAGCACTCTTGATAATAAATATCTGGAATTTGGAAAAGATCGTATCATTAGAAGACTTAGAATTTAGTAAATTTTCAAGGATGTATTTAAAGAATAATCATACATAGAAGGAAGCTGAATTTTCTGTAAACCTGCCATCAAAACACCACTTTTTATTCAGGAAAGTGTCCTTCTTGTAAGAACTCTTGCAGTGAAACACTTTAAGATTGCTAGTGCCAGGGGAAAAGTTGGTGTTGCCTGAAAATATTAGTCAATACTGTGAAGTAAATACCCAATCTTGTTACAGTTTTCCCTTAGTTGCTAGGATACTCTGAGCTAAATGTAATGTCCAGTCACAGTACACACCACTGCCAATGGGTGGGGAATATATTTTTCTGGTCTCACTACTTGGCACCCCAACCACCCCTTAGGTATATTTACACATATAAAAGGATGCTACATTTTCTTATGCTTCATTTCTTCTTTCATAGCTTCATTATGTAAACTTCATAATGTAGCTTCATTATGTAAACCATCTTACATCCTTTCTGCAACAGATGCTTTATAAATGGTCAAAGCAGAGTTTGGTGGAGATCTAACACTGCGAGGCTTCAGAAACATTTCATGTGCACCCCAGTGGCTGGCCCTCTACCCTGAATAAGCATCTCACCAAGAACCATCCCCTACATGTGTAATCCCTACTCACAGGCTGGAGCAGCTCAGGCCTTGAGGAGTCCGGTCTGATCTTTCCTTTAAGGACCACAGGGTTGAATTCCACAATTTTAAAGTTTATTTCTCTCAGTTTAGAATGTTCGATCCATTTCCTAAAGAGATAACAAAAACAAAGAACAACATCTAGCGCACACCTCCGACCTTGCCTCAACACACCTATTGCCTTGGAGTCAATGTCTTGCCTCCTTAGAAAATTAAAAATGCAGCGTGTGTAGCCTTAGCCAATTCTAGTCTATAAATCCTTCTGATTTTTTCCCCCATCTGGTTCAGTTTTGAATCTTTTTTTTTTTTTTCATTCACATAACTCCTTTTGCAAAGGAAATGAAGCAAAATAGTAATAACCAAATATCTCCCCAGAGCCTTATAATATCTCTGCAGGAAACTGGAAGAACAATAAGCGTTCCTTCTTTTAAAAAACAAAACAAAAAACTATTTATTTATTTAGACTGCCTTGGGTCTTGGTTGCAGCACGCAGGTTTGGTTGCTCAACAGCATGTGGGATTTTAGTTCCCCAGCCAGGGATCAAACCCACGTCCTCTGCATTGGAAGGCCAATTCTTAGCCACTGGACCACCAGAGAAGTCCCAGTGTTCCTCCTTTCTTATAAAGCAGCATCTGTAGTTGTTGGTGTTCTCTTTGCCATGGGGTAAGAGCCCTGTAAGGAGGCAGGGCATCCTTTGACTGGATCGTGTTTACTCTGCTGTTTGGACTCCAAGGATGACCTAAATTTACCTTTACCTTTCACTCATCTGTCTTTCCTCGCCACCTTCATCTCCTCTTCTCCACCCTCTCCGCTTATGTGTGCTCGGTCTTACAGAAATTCTGCCTATCGTTTATCCAATTTGTAACACGATTCTTCATAGAAATGATTTCAAAATTAAATTTCCAATTTTATTTTTCATGTGGGCCACACATTTTAAAACCACACATGGTAACATTTTTGCTGATTAAAAATCAACAAGAGGGGTTTCCCTAGTGGCTCGGTGGTAAAAGAATCCACCTGCCAAGGCAGGAGACACAGGTTCGATCCCTGGTCCAGGAAGATCCCACATGCCGAAGAGCATCTAAGCCCGTGTGCCACAACTACAGAGCCAGTGCTCTAGAGCCAAGGAACTGCAACTACTGAGCCCGTGTGCCGCAGCTACTGAAGCCTGTGCGAGCCGAGCCCATGTTCCACAATAAGAGAAGACACTGCAATGAGAAGCCCATGCACTGCAACAAAGAGTCGTTTCCACTCCCCGCAACTGGAGAAAAGTCCACACAAAGCAATGAAGGCCCAGCACAGCCACAACTAAATAAATAAATAAAATTCTTTTTAAAAATCGACAGAAGGATTCACTCTTCCAAACAAAATTTAGACCTGAAAATTTTGAAACATAAAAAGCAGTCATTTATACAATGTTAAATATCAAATATATCTCAATAAAGCTAGGGAGGAAAAAATCATATAAACAAGAAAAAAAGAGACAACCAACAGAAAAATAGGCCAGACACTTGAACATGTACATCGAAATGGTAAGGAAACACGTGGGAAAAAAGGGCTCAACCTTACTAGAAATCAAGGAACCTCAAGTTAAAACCACAATTCAATATCCCTGAACACCATCAGAATGGTCATGCCAAGCATTGGTGTTATAGGGGCGTGTTTACCAAAGGATCCCACAAAGATGATCATTAAGCTGTACGTGGGGTTTATACAATTCTCTGTTTGTGTGTTATATGGCAAAAAAAAGAAATTTCCAAACATTTTAAAATGGGGTGGTGGAGATGACAACCAAGAGCTGAGAAACAGCCCCTGCTTAAACGTCATGAAGCCCTGCAGTTCCCGCCTTCCTCTGGTTCAAGTACAAACCCTCACTCCTATTACACATGCCAGCCTTCTGGTTTGGTTATCTGGTATTCATACCTACAGATAATTAAAGAGCTGTCAACAACAGGCTAAGTGAACAATCTGCAACAGTAAGTGATAAGAAGAATTTGGTGATCTGGTTTGGGGTTTGGTTATCTGGTTTTCACGTGTGCATGCTTGTGCTCAGTCACTTCAGTCGTGTCCAACTCTTAATGACCCCATGGATTGTAGCCTGCCAGGCTCCTCCATCCATGGGATTCTCCAAGCAAGAATACTGGAATGGGTTGCCATGTCCTCCTCCAGGGGATCTTCCTGACTCAGGGATCAAACCTACTGCATTGCAGCGTTTCAGTCGAATCTCTCCTGCATTGCAAGTGATTCTATACCCGCTGAGCCACCTGGGAAGCCTGGTTTTCATACCCACAGATAATTAAAGAGCTGTTAACAATGTGCCATCACTTCATGGGAAATAGATGGGAAAACAGTGGAAACAGTGTCAGACTTTATTTTTGGGGGGGGCTCCAAAATCACTGCAGATGGTGATTGCAGCCATGAAATTAAAAGACT
>NW_011494899.1:5375088-5379308 GCF_000754665.1 Bison bison bison | reverse complement strand
TGAAACTCCAATACTTTGGCCACCTCATGTGAAGAGTTGACTCATTGGAAAAGACTCTGATGCTGGGAGGGATTGGGGGCAGGAGGAGAAGGGGACAACAGAGAATGAGATGGCTGGATGGCTTCACCAACTTGATGGACATGAGTTTGAGTGAACTCTGGGAGTTGGTGATGGACAGGGAGGCCTGGTGTGCTGCAATTCATGGGGTTGCAAAGAGTTGGACATGACTGAGCTACTGAACTGAACTGAACTGAAGTGAACAATCTAAAATAATAAATGATAAGAAGAATCAGAAATGAGACAGAAAAACCCACAGCAACCAAGGACCGTTTAGATAAAGAGCAATTGTGTTTTATATCTTAGTACCTCCTGTGGTGCTGTTAAAAAAAAATCTGATCATAAAAATCAAACATGAATACATTCTCCTTATAAATGATGGAAACAACACTTAAAATACCTTGAACTTCTCTTCATCACTGTTCTCTCTATTTCTTTCATCCTCCTTAAAAATAATTACTTTTTACAGCTGGGGGGGTATTTCTGGGTCTTTTTTTTTTCTTACAGAAATACATACATGTACATGTACACATTTATAGTTTGGGGCTTTTCATTTCATTGCTTCAGATTGAATGCTGTGTCCTCCACATATTTGTATGCTGAAACCTAATCCCAAGTGTGGTGGTATTTGGAGGTGTGACTTTTAGGAGGTGATTAGGTCTTGAGGGTGGAGCCCCCATGAATGGGGTTAGTACTCCCATAAAAGAGACCCTGGTGAACCTCTCTTATCCCTTCCCCATGTGAGAACACAGCAAGAAGGCAGCCTGCTATGAGCCAGGAGGTGAGCCCTAACCAGACATGAATCTGCTGGCCCCTAGATCTTGGGCTTCTCGGTCTCCAGAACTTGAGAAGTAAAGTTCTCCTGTTTTTAAGCCAAACCATCCAGACTGTGGCATTTGGTTACAGCAATTCAAATGAATTAAGACATTCATAAAGTAGGTCAGTATATGAGGAGTACTGCAACTTGTATTTTCCACTTAATAATATGCCTTGGGGATCTTCTATGCCTTCTTTCTTTGTTAATAGCTGGATCATATTCCATAGTTCATTTAAATATTCCATTGATGGACATTTAAGCACTTAGCAATTTTTTTTATTATTTCATGTAATGCTGAAATTAACATTGTTGTATGTATATTTTGGTAGTATGTACTAGAATTTCTGTAGTACATATTCCCAGCTGTTGAAATGGAATGGTGAATCAAAATACATATACAATGCCATTCTATTAGATATTTCCATACTGTCCTCTCAAAATGCTTTAGTAATTAATGAAATGTGCATTGTGCAAACAAGGAATAAGCATGTCTATTTTCCTGCACAGGATGGTGCTGTCCTATTTAGATTTACCATCCTGATGAGTGGACAACTATATGTCATCGTTTTAATTTGTTTTTCCCTACTAGTAACATGGAACATCTTTTCGTGTTTGCTGGCCATTTATAGCTTTTTGTTCTGTGAATTGTCTGCATTCTGTGCTCATTTTTCTACTATATGCTTGTCTTTTAAAATTTTTTTGGTAAGAATTCTTTATACATTTTGGATAGTAATCCTTTTTCTACAATACATGTTGAAGACAGTTTTCCTAATAAGTTGTGTGATCAGTTTCACTCAGTGTTTTTCACCAGTTAACATTTTTTAAATATTAGCAGTCAAATCTGTCCATTTTTCCCCCTGAGGTCTGGGAGTCACTCTCCATACCAAAATTATACAACTATCCTGCAATTTAGTAATACATTTAGAATTTTATCTCCTGTTTATTTCTTTTAAATCCAACTCCAATTTATGGTTTAGTATGGTGTGTGATAGGAAAGAAGTCACTTTGCAGTTTATGAATTATAATTAATGATGGTTCTGAGCCATATTAGATGATTACATTAATAGCCTCTCAGGTTAAGAAAAGCAAAGAAAAGAGAAACTTTGAGAAAAAAGACTCCTGTAAATGGCTTAAGGATTGGGTTTCCTTCGTGCATTAAATAATTCGCTTCTGTAGAACAGTGCACTGCCCTACCAGATTAATGAGGCTTTGCTGAAATTTCCTTAGCCAGGCAACACATTTGTCAGGCCATCAGGTAAACCTCAGGTTATCCTCTCATTAATTTGAAGGACATTTATCAAACCCAAGAAAGAAGAGAATCCATATAAGGAAAGATAAGAACAATTAAAAGGAAGTAGAGGGACTTTCCTGGTGGTGCAGTGGATAAGAATCCAGCTGCCAATGCAGGGGACACAGTTTTGATCTCTGATCTGGGAAGATTCCACATGTCTCAGAGCAACTAACTCTGTGTGCCACAACCACTGAGCCTACGTGCTGTGACTACTGAGCCTGCACAGCTAGAGCCCGTGCTCAGCCACAAGAGAAGCCACCACAACAAAAAGTAGCCTCTGCTCGCAGCAACTACAGAAAGCCCATGAGCAACCTGGGCTCAAAATAACTACAAAAATAGTTATTATATTATTGCTACAAAAATAGCAACAAAAATAACTACATTTAAAAAAAAAAAAACAAAACCAAGTTGATTTAAAAAAAAAAAAGGAAGTAGAAAACTCCAGAGTCTACAGTACACATATTACCGTATTCGGGACAGAGTGTTCCGGAGCCCAACTACGTAAAACAAGATGTTGGCATCAGTGTTGCTGTAGATGCTGTTGATGGCGGCCATGGCAGCGCCCATCCTGCCTGCTGCTGCACAGATCACCACCGGAATTTCATCCTCCATCTCCTCCGGGGTCTCAGAGTCATCATCTGGAAACATCAGAAGCAGAGTCTTGGAACATGAAGGAATTTCACAGTCCGGCTTGTCTTTCCCACTCCAAGGGGAAGACACACAGTGGGGAAGGGACTGTCCATCATTCTCCAATATCCAACTTTCCTTCTCTCAGAACATTGGAAATTTAGCTGGCACATAGCCAACCACTATTTTTCTAGACTCCCTTGCAGCTTTAAGTGACTAAGTGTTGACCAGTGAGATGTTGGTGTCAGTATATGTGCAACGATTATGTTTGCCTTTAAAAAGAATGTGGGGATTTCCCTGGTGGTCCACTGGTTAAGTGGTTGAGTGAAACTATTCTATATTCTATGATAGTAGATAAATGTCATTATCAATTTCTCAAAACCTGTAGAATGAATAACACCAGGGGTAAACCCTAATGTGAACACTGGTGGGGATTCCCCAAAAGTTCAGTGCTTAGGACTCAGAGCTTCCACTGCAAGGGGTTTGATGCCTGGTCAGGGAACAAAGATCCTGCATGCCTCGTAGTATGGCCAAAAAAAAAAAAAGAAGAAGAAATAAAGAAAGAAATTAACTATGGACACTGGTGATAATGATGTGTTAATGTAAGTCCATGGAATGTAATACATGTACCACTCTGGTGCAAGATGTTAATAGTGGGGGAGGCAGTGCGTATGTGTGTGTGTATGTATGTGTTTGTCTGTGTATGTGTGGTGGAAGGAGGAATGGGAGAAGTCTCTGTACCTTCTGCTCAGTTTTGCTGTGAACCTAAAACTGCCCTAAAAAGTAAAGTCTATTAAAAAATCAACACGCACTTCTTGAAAAACTCCAGCCCAAACAGAAGAGAATCCAGTAAATGGTGATCATTTTCTGCAGCCCTCTCAGCCTCCATTTCAAAGGCAGACCTTCTGCCAGGTGGGTGTGTGCCTCTCAAACCCTTCTTAATGTACACCCAAAGCATGTAAACTACACACTGTATAAATATTACATGAAATTTGATGAATTATTTTAAAACCAAAATGAAATCATACTTTCATAGTCTCTGTAACTTGCTTTTTTCATATAACATACCACAGATATCCATCTTTCAATGCCAACATTGTGTTCTTTTGGGCAGTATTTTATAGCACCGATTGCTTTTTAAAATTTTAACACTGAATGGGATAAAAATGTGCTACTGGATAAATTTATGTGGTCCAAACACTTTATCACATATAAATGTATGGCCAATTAAATAGTCAGGATATGTGCTTTCTAACAGTTCTTTTCAGTTCAGTTCAGTCGCTCAGTCGTGTCCGACTCTTTGCGACCCCATGAATCGCAGCATGCCAGGCCTCCCTGTCCATCACCAACTCCTGGAGTTCACTCAGGCTCACGTCCATCGAGTCAGTGATGCCATCCAGCCATCTCATTCTCTGTTGTCTCCTTCTC
>NW_011494899.1:5373789-5374438 GCF_000754665.1 Bison bison bison | reverse complement strand
AGCCTTCTTCACAGTCCAACTCTCACATCCATACATGACCACAGGAAAAACCATAGCCTTGACTAGATGGACCTTTGTTGGCAAAGTAATGTCTCTGCTTTTCAATATGCTATCTAGGTTGGTCATAACTTTCCTTCCAAGGAGTAAGCGTCTTTTAATTTCATGGCTGCAGTCATCATCTGCAGTGATTTTGGAGCCCAAAAAAATAAAATCAGCCACTGTTTCCACTGTTTCCCCATCTATTTCCCATGAAGTGATGGGACCAGATGCCATGATCTTCGTTTTCTGAATGTTGAGCTTTAAGCCAAATTTTTCACTCTCCACCTTCACCTTCATCAAGAGGCTTTTTAGTTCCTCTTCACTTTCTGCCATAAGGGTGGTGTCATCTGCATATCTGAGGTTATTGATATTTCTCCCGGCAATCTTGATTCCAGCTTGTGTTTCTTCCAGTCCAGCGTTTCTCGTGATGTACTCTGCATATAAGTTAAGCAGCGTGACAATATACAGCCTTGACGTACTCCTTTTCCTATTTGGAACCAGTCTGTTGTTCCATGTCCAGTTCTAACTGTTGCTTCCTGACCTGCATACAGGTTTCTCAAGAGGCAGGTCAGGTGGTCTGGTATTCCCATCTCTTTCAGAATTTTCCACT
>NW_011494899.1:5372835-5373556 GCF_000754665.1 Bison bison bison | reverse complement strand
AGCTCAACTGGAATTCCATCACCTCCACTAGCTTTGTTCGTAGTGACTGCTTTCTAAGGCCCACTTGACTTCACATTCCAGGATGTCTGGCTCTAGGTGAGTGATCACACCATCGTGATTATCTTGGTCATGAAGATCTTTTTTGTACAGTTCTTCTGTGTATTCTTGCCACCCCTTCTTAATATCTTCTGCTTCTGTTAGGTCCATACCATTTCTGTCCTTTATCGAGCTCATCTTTGCATGAAATGTTCCTTTGGTATCTCTGATTTTCTTGAAGAGATCCCTAGCTTTCCCATTCTGTTGTTTTCCTCTATTTCTTTGCATTGATCGCTGAAGAAGGCTTTCTTATCTCTTCTTGCTATTCTTTGGAACTCTGCATTCAGATGTTTATATCTTTCCTTTTCTCCTTTGCTTTTCGCTTCTCTTCTTTTCACAGCTATTTGTAAGGCCTCCCCAGACAGCCATTTTGCTTTTTTGCATTTCTTTTCCATGGGTATGGTCTTGATCCCTGTCTCCTGTACAATGTCATGAACTTCATTCCATAGTTCATCAGGTACTCTATCTAGGCCCTTAAATCTATTTCTCACTTCCACTGTATAATCATAAGGGATTTGATTTATGTCATACCTGAATGGTCTAGTGGTTTTCCCTACTTTCTTCAATTTCAGTCTGAATTTGGCAATAAGGAGTTCATGATCTGAGCCACAGTCAGCTCCTGGTC
>NW_011494899.1:5364852-5372735 GCF_000754665.1 Bison bison bison | reverse complement strand
CTGACTGTATAGAGCTTCTCTATCTTTGGCTGCAAAGAATATAATCAATCTGATTTCAGTGTTGACCATCTGGTGATGTCCATGTGTAGAGTCTTCTCTTGTGTTGTTGGAAGAGGGTGTTTGTTATGACCAGTGCATTTTCTTGGCAAAACTCTATTAGTCTTTGCCCTGCTTCATTCCGTATTCCAAGGCCAAATTTGCCTGTTACTCCAGGTATTTCTTGACTTCCTACTTTTGCATTCCAGTCCCCTATAATGAAAAGGACATCTTTTTTGGGTGTTAGTTCTAAAAGGTCTTGTAGGTCTTCATAGAACTGTTCAACTTCAGCTTCTTCAGCGTTACTGGTTGGGGCATAGACTTGGATTACTGTGATATTGAATGGTTTGCCTTGAAAACGAACACAGATCATTCTGTCGTTTTTGAGATTGCATCCAAGTACTGCATTTTGGGCTCTTTTGTTGACCATGATGGCTACTCCATTTCTTCTGAGGGATTCCTGCCCGCAGTAGTAGATATAATGGTCATCTGAGTTAAATTCACCCATTCCAGTCTATTTTAGTTCGCTGATTCCTAGAATGTCGACATTCACTCTTGCCATCTCTTATTTGACCACTTCCAATTTGCCTTGATTCATGGACCTGACATTCCAGGTTCCTATGCAATACTGCTCTTTACAGCATCGGACCTTGCTTCTATCACCAGTCACATCCACAGCTGGGTATTATTTTTGCTTTGGCTCTATCCCTTCATTCTTTCTGGAGTTATTTCTCCACTGATCTCCAGTAGCATATTGGGCACCTACTGACCTGGGGAGTTCCTCTTTCAGTATCCTATCATTTTGCCTTTTCATACTGTTCATGGGGTTCTCAAGGCAAGAATACTGAAGTGGTTCGCCATTCCCTTCTCCAGTGGACCACAATTCTTTTAACAGCTATTATAAAAGCAACTCATTTCTTTCCATGGAGAAAGGAGTTTGCAGTGGGATCAGCCAGCTGAATGTGTTGGCCTGTGGGCAGGAAATGAAATGTGAGGAGTAAAGAGCTTGAAGTTCGAAAAACATTTGGCCTTATATGACCTTCACTCTTTCTCAAAGCAATTTACTGAGTCATTCTTTCCGTACTATTGTGGACTGAATTGTATATCCCTAAAATGCATGATGCTGAAGCCCTAACCCCCTAGTATTAAGTTAAATGAGGCCATTTGCATGTTCAGTCACTCATGTCCAACTTTTTGCAACCCCAAGGACTGTAGTCTGCCAGGCTCCTCTGCCCACGGAATTTTCCAGGCAAGAATACAGGAGTAGGGTGCCATTTCCTTCTGCAGGGGATCTTCCTGACCCAGCGATTTCTTGCATCTCCTGTATTGGCAGGCAGATTCTTTACCACTAGCATCACCTGGAAAGCCCTAAATGAGGCTATTTTTGCTGATTAAAAAGTGACAAATGGTGTTTCCCTGGTGGGTGGGTGATAAAGAACCCACCTGCCAATGCAGGAGACGTAGGTTTGATCCCTGGTCCAGGAAGATCCCACAGGCCATGGTACAACTAAGCCTATGCGCCACAGCTATTGAGCCTGTGCTCTAGAGCCCTCAAACCACAACTACTGACGCCAGCACAGAGCCCTCACTCTGCAACAAGAGAAGCCACCGCACTTAACGAAAAGCAGCCCCTGCTCTCTGCAACTAGAGAAAAGCCTGCACGGCAGCGAAGACCCAGCACAGCCAAAAATAAATTAATTAATTTTAAAAAGATAGATTGGGAAAAAAAAAAACAAACAAACAAACTTGGGGCCAGGAGTGTGTATTAACACACCCTCTGTGTGGTTCTTATAAGTGTTAAAGTTTGAGTAGGAGTAATAACTCTAGAACACAACTAAAATGTTAGTCTTGGTGGGTTTTCTACAAACAAGTCCTGGGAAACTGACCAATCTCTGAACCCACCTATTGAAAAGACTAAAATTGTGTCCTTAAGTATTTCGTCTCATTCATTCCTTTATTTAGCTGTCCTGGGTCTTAGTTGTGGCATGCAGAGTCTAAATTTTATTATTATTATTTATTGGAGTATAACTGTTTTTCAGTGTTAGCTTCTGCTGTACCATAAAGCAAATCAGCTATATGTATACATGTATACATGTATCCCCTCTTGGACCTCCCTTCCACTGCCTCCCCCATCCCACTCATTTAGCTCATCATCAGTTATGGCATGCAAACTCTTAGTTGTGGCATGTGGGATCTAGTTCCCTGACCAGGGATTGAACCCAGGCCCCCTGCATTTGGAAGCTCAGAGTCTTGGCCACTGGGCCAGGGAAGTCCCAATTAGGTATGTCTTCTTGGTAGACTACGTGCCTGCTTACCTGCTTCATTCTTTTCTATATTCATTTTTACTGTGGTAAAATACGCAACATGAAATTTACCATCTTGGACTTCCCTGATGGTCCAGTGACTAAGACTCTGTTCGCCCAATGCAGGGGGCTGGGGGTTTGATCCCTGGTCAGGGAACTTGATCCCACATTCCTCAACTAAGAATTCACATGTTGCAATTAAGATCTGGTGTAGCCAAATAAATATATTACAAAAAAATCTTACCATCTTAACCATTTTCAAGTGTACAGTTCAATGGTATTAAATACATTCACAACTGTTGTACAACCATCAGTATCATCCATCCCCATAACACTTTTCATCTTGTAAAACAGAAACTCTATACCCAGTAAACACTAATTCCCTCCCCCACCCACTCAGCTCCTGGCAGTCATCACTGTGTTTTCTGTCATCATGAATTTGACTATTCTGTCTCATATTAGTGGAATCACACAGTATTCATCTTTTTGTGATTGGCTTGCATCACTTATCATACCTGCTTCATTCCTGAGCATGGTCCCCTTATGAACTTTCTTATACAGAATCCCACAGAGGGTCACAATCAGAAGGAACAGCAACACCTGGTTAACTGAAATAAAGATAGAAACATGTTCAAGTCTAACCTGTCAAACTGAAATTGTGGATTAAGTTTAGAATAGCCAGTGTGAACACATGTGCTCCCTGACATTTCTGACATACACAGAAGTACAGATCTAGAACCTTTCTCTAAGCAGACAGCATTTGGAGTAAAGGGTTAATCTACGATACTGATGATACTCAAGGATGTCAGGTGTAGTTTAAGAAGAGACAGGGCTCTTCCCAGGCAGTCTGATGTACAGATTACTTAACCTCCCTGAGCCTCAGTTTTCTCATCTGCTAAATGGGGATTGTAATAATAATCATTACCTTTCAGAGGTGTTTTGAGAGTTAACAAAGCCCATGAAGGCCCAATAAAGACTTTAAAACTCTTATGTATTTTCATTTACTATTTTTGTGCATCAAGATATTCATTTATTGGCTTCATACTGATCTATTTTCTGGCCTCTAGGCATTTGTCTTCACATTTGGAAAAGGAAGGAGTTGGACAGTCTTCATGGATGCCTTTCAGAGCTACATCCTAAAGCTCAGTTGTTCTGCCTTACTGACACCCACCATCTCCTCTCTGCCTTTCTGGGTTATCAGATTCAGACAGAGACAAGCAGGTACTATACTCAGTTTAAAACAGAAATACAGAGAAGCAGAAGACAAGAGACAAAATTTAGAGTTTGTCAATACAACTGATTAACATTCCCATCCCACAGCCAGTTTGGGGAAGCAGCCCAATGCCTCTACCATCTGACCCTTTTTTAGTATAAGTATATCCCATTCAGTATTGGGGATATACTTACACTAAAAAATTATTCATAGTTTATTAGAAATTCAAGTCTAACTGGATATTTCATCTTTTTATCTGCTACATTGGGCAGCTCTACTCTGAGGGTAACAGTAACACAATTAGGTTATTATTTTCCCACTAGATTCACAAACAAATGGATATAAAATCAGAGGCAAATCCAGGTTTTAATGGTGTCATAAGATTAAATAATTTGAGATGACTCTTTAAGAATAAGAAGACAAATTACAAATTAGACACAAACATGAATATTTATTTAAAATGAGAAAATAAACCATATTTGCAACTTTTATAGAACCATCAGACCACTCTCATGAAAAATCTACCCCTGAACAAAACACTTAACTTTCTACAGAAATCATCCTCCTATGATAATGCTAAGAATTGCCTTTGGAAAACTATCCATGAAAATCAAAGAAAATTTCAAAAATAAATAAATAAAAGAAGAAGACACAGAAGAAGACCCAGCATCAAAACAGTCCTCCAAAATATCTATTTTAAATCATAACTTTCCAAAGTTTGTAATCTTACTTTTTCGTAACAAAGCCATGTGGGTTCACGTGGATAAAAACTGTGACCTGTGGATTAAAGAATAAAATTTTGTTTAAGAGATAATCAACCCAAAAGTCATAATACAATTATTAAGGACTATGTCTTTGACTGTTTGATATATGGCAAATTTTATAATCATTCTTAACTGTTCTGAATTTAGAATTTTGGAAACTATTTCATGAATGTAGATCTCACCTCTTCAGATTGATTTCTCTGGTTGTACAAAATGTGCAAAAAGCCCCCAATGGGAATCTTTTACCTTCTTCAAGAAGCTGTGGTACATATACACAATGTATTACTCAGCTATTAAAAAGAATGCATTTGAACTAGTTCTAATGAGGTGGATCGGAGAAGGCAATGGCACCCCACTCCAGTACTCTTGCCTGGAAAATCCCATGGACGGAGGAGCCTGGTAGGCTGCAGTCCATGGGGTTGAGAAGAGTCGGACAGGACTGAGCGACTTCACTTTCACTGTTCACTTTCCTTCATTGGAGAAGGAAATGGCAACCCACTCCAGTGTTCTTGCCTGGAGAATCCCAGGGACTGGGGAGTCTGGTGGGCTGCTGTCTCTGGGGTCGCACAGAGTCAGACACGACTGAAGCGACTTAGCAGCAGCAGCAGCAGCAATGAGATGAATGAAACTGGAGCCTATTATACAGAGTGAAATAAGTCAGAAAGAAAAACAGCAATAAGTATATTAATGCATATAGTGGAATTTAGAAAGATGGTAACAATAACCCTATATGTGAGACAGCAAAAGAGACACAGATGTAAAGAACAGACTTTTGGGCTTTGTGGGAGAAGGCAAGGGTGGGATGATTTGAGAGAATAGCATTGAAACATGTATATTACCATATGTGAAATAGATTGCCAGTCCAGGTTCGATGCATGAGACAGGGCACTCGGGCCGGTTTACTGGGATGACCCTGAGGGATGGGATGGGGAGGGAGGTGGGAGGAGGGTTCAGGATGGGGGACACATGTACACCCATGGCTGATTCATGTCAATGTATGGCAAAAACCACCACAATATTGTAAAGCAATTAGCCTCCAAATAAATAACTAAATAACTAAATAAAGAACAGCCATGTGAGTTCCCTGGGTTAGCAGGTCAGATGGCACTAACTAAAAGAAATGTCACATAAGAAAGTTTCCTTGATATAAACTATCAATTCCATGCCTTTTCCTCTGCTATCATAACTTCCTTCCTTTGATAAGGATGCTCCTACATCTTTAGGAAACAGTAAGAAAACAGAACCATCCTTAGAGGAGTACACTTTACACCCCAGTCAATCATTCATTCAGTAAACATTTACTGAGATCCTACTAAAAGTCCAGCACTGTGCTATGTCCTGGGGATGCAGTAATGAACAAACTAGTCCTGGTCCCTAACATCATGAAGCTATATTCAGTGGGAAAAACAGATATTAAAATGTAACAAACAAAATACTTATCAGTAGATTATGAATAAAATAATTAGACATAAAGGAAACAACAGAGCTGCTGGAATAAAGATGAATAGAGGTAGGGAAGCATCTTGAAGACAAATCAGGAAAAGCCTTGAGGAGATGACATTTGATCAGGAGAAAGAGCAGGAGCCAGTGGAGAGAATGCAGAAGAGCATACCAGGCAAAGGGAACAGCAAGTGCAAAGGCCCTGGGGCTGAGGATCCTAAGTATCACAAGAGGCTCAGTGTAGCTGGAACATAGCGGACTAAGGGAGAGACTGACCAGAAGAGGCTGAAGACAAACCGTGGGGTCAGTAAAGGAGTATGGATTTTATTTTAAGTGCATGTAGCCCCCTTCATCCACCTTTGTCTTCCTTAAATCCCTAAAGTAATGTTTTTCAAACATTCCCACAGAGATTCTTATGATAAAGGAAAGCAGACACTCAAAGTCATCCACAGTGAGTTGAAAATATCTAACAAGTTTCTTGCTTTACCTTTAAATTCATGTCAACTGTTACAAAAATATCTGAAAAAATAGTTCCTTTCATTGTCAGAAGAGCTCTTTTTGGGAAGAAAACTTTTCATTGTGAAATCCAGGTTTTCTATGCATAGATGAATGGATAGAGGTAAGAGAAGAAGAAAGCTAAGAGTAAATGATGAGCTGGAATCTGGTGGTTTGGCCGCAGCCCCAGAAGAACAGCATATAAGGTGGAGAAAGGTCCTGGGACAGGAGCTGTCAACCACCCATTAGAACTTACTAAACAACACATTTCTAAATAACCAACAGGTTACTGAAGAAATCAAAAGGGAAATCAAAAAATTTCTAGAAACAGATGACAATGAAAACACAACTCAAAACCTATGGGATGCAGCAAAAGCAGTTCTAAGAGGGAAGTGTATAGCAATACAATCCTACCTCAAGAAACAAGAAAAACATCAAATAGACAACCTAACTTTATACCTAAAACAACTGGAAAAAGAAGGGAAAAAAAACCCCAAAATTAATGGAAGGAAAATCATAAAGATCCAAGCAGAAATAAATGAAAAAGAAATGAAAGAAATAATAGTAAAGATTAATAAAACTAAAAGCTATTTCTTTGAGAAGATAAACAAAATTGACAAACCCTTAGCCAGACTCATCAAGAACAAAAGAGAGAGGAATGAAATCAACAAAATTAGAAATGAAAAAGAAGAGGTTACAACAGACAATGCAGAAATTTAAAGGATTATGAGACTACTATGAACAACTATATGACAATGAAATGGAAAACCTGGAAGAAATGGACAGATTCTTATATAAGTTCAATCTTCCAAGACTGAACCAGGAAGAAATAAAAATTATGAACAACCCAAGTACAAGCACTGAAATTGAAGCTGTGATCAAAAATCTCCCAAAAAGCAAAAGCACAGGACCAGATGGTTTCACAGGAGAATTTTATCAAACATTTAGAGAAGGGCTAATGCCTATCCTTCTAAGTCTCTTTCAAAAAATTGCAGAGGAACACTTCCAAACTCATTCTATGAGGCCACCATCACCCTGATACTAAAACCAGACAAAGACAACACAAAATAAGAAAACTACAGGGCAATATCACTGATGAACATAGATGCAAAAATCCTCAACAAAATTTTAGCAAACAGAATTCAGCAACACATCAAAAAGCTCATACACCATGATCAAGTTGGGTTTATTCCAGGGATGCAAGGATTCTTCAATATACACAAATCAATCAATGTGTTACATCATATTAACAAATTGAAAGATAAAAACCATATGATCATCTCAAGAGATGCAGAAAAAGCCTTTGACAAAATTCAGCACCCATTTATGATTCAGTTCACTTCAGTCGCTCAGTCGTGTCCGACTCTTTGCGACCCCGTAAATCGCAGCACGCCAGGCCTCCCTGTCCATCACCAACTCCTGGAGTTCACTCAGACTCACGTCCATCGAGTCAGTGATGCCATCCAGCCATCTTATCCTCTGTCGTCCCCTTTTCCTCCTGCCCCCGATCCCTCCCAGCATCAGAGTCTTTTCCAATGAGTCAACTCTTCACATGAGGTGGCCAAAGTACTGGAGTTTCAGCTTTAGCATCATTCCTTCCAAAGAAATCCCAGGGCTGATCTCCTTCAGAAT
>NW_011494899.1:5357074-5364529 GCF_000754665.1 Bison bison bison | reverse complement strand
TTTAAGCCAACTTTTTCACTCTCCACTTTCACTTTCATCAAGAGGCTTTTTAGTTCCTCTTCACTTTCTGCCATCAGGGTGGTGTCATCTGCATATCTGAGGTTGTTGATATTTCTCCCAGCAATCTTGATTCCAGCTTGTGTTTCTTCCAGTCCAGCATTTCTCATGATGTACTCTGCATAGAAGCTAAATAAGCAGGGTGACAATATACAGCCTTGACGTACTCCTTTTCCTATTTGGAACCAGTCTGTTGTTCCATGTCCAGTTCTAACTGTTGCTTGCTGACCTGCATACAGATTTCTCAAGAAAACTCTGCAAAAAATGGGCATAGAAGGAACCTACCTCAACATAGTAAAGGCCATATATGATAAGCCTACAGCAAACATTATTCTCAATGGTGAAAAACTGAAAGCATTCCCCCTAAGATCAGGAACAAGATAAGGGTATCCACTTCCACCACTATTATTCAACATAGTTCTAGAAGTCCTAGCTACAGCAATCAGAGAAGAAAAAGAAATAAAAGGAATCTAGATCAGAAAAGAAGAAGTAAAGCTCTCACTGTTTGCAGATGATATGATACTGTACATAGAAAACCCTAAAGATAGTATCAGAAAATTGCTAGAGCTACTCAGTGAATTCAGCAAAGTTGCAGAATACAAAAGCAATACACATAAATCACTTGCATTTCTATACACTAACAATGAAAAATCAGAAAGAGACATGAAGGAATCAATTGCATTCACCACGCAACAAAAAGAATTAAATATCTAGGAATAAACTTACCTAAGGAGACAAAAGAACTTTATACAGAAAATGATAAGACACTGATGAAAGAAATGAAAGATGACATAAACAGAGAGATAGTCAATCTTCCTGGGTAGGAAGAGTCAATATTGTGAAAATGACTATACTATCAAATGCAATCTACATATTCAATGTGATCAAATTACCAATGGCATTTTTCACAGAACTAGAACAAAAAATTTTACAATTCATATGGAAACACAAAAGACCCCAAATAGCCAAAGCAGTTTTGAGAAAGAAGAATGGAGCTGGAGGAATCAACCTTCCTGACTTCAGATTATACTACAAAGCTACAGTCATCAAAACAGTATGATACTGGCACAAAAACAACAATATAGACCAATGGAACAAGATAGAAAGCCCAGAAATAAATCCATGCACCCATGGGTACCTTATTTTTGACAAGGGAGGCAAGAATACACAATGGGGCAAAGACAGCCTCTTCAATAAATGGTGCTGGGAAAACTGGACAGCTACATGTAAAAGAATGAAATTAGAACACTTCCTAACACCATACACAAAGATAAACTCAAAATGGACTAAAGACCTAAATGTAAGACCAGAAACTATAAAACTCTTAGAGGAAAACGTAGGCAAAACACTCGATGACATAAATCAAAGCAAGATCCTCTATTACCCACCTCCTAGAGTGATGGAAATAAAAACAAAAGTAAACAAGTGGGACCTGATTAAACTTAAAAGCTTCTGCACAGCAAATGACACTATAAGCAAGGTGAAAAGACAACCCTCAGAATGGGAAGAAATAATAGCAAATGAAACAACTGACAAAGGATTAATTTCCAAAATATACAAGCAGCTCATACAACTCTATACCAGGAAAACAAACAACCCAATCAAAAAGTGGGGAAAAGACCTAAACAGACATTTCTCCAAAGAAGACACAGAGATGGCTAACAAACACATGAAAAGATGCTCAACATTGCTCATTATTAGAGAAATGCAAATCAAAACCGCAATGAGATGTCACCTCACACCAGTCAGAATGGCCATCATCAAAAAATCTACAAACAATAAGTGCTGGAGAGGGTGTGGAGAAAAGGGAACGCTCTTGCACTGTTGGTGGGAGTGTAAACTGATACAGCCACTATGGAAGACGGTATGGAGATTTTTTAAAAACCAGGAATAAAACCACCATATGACCCAGCAATCCCACTCCTAGGCATATACCCTGAGGAAACTAAAATTGAAAAAGACATATGTATCCCATTGTTCATTGCAGCACTATTTACAATAGCCAGAACATGGAAGCAACCTATATGTCCACTGACGGATGAATGGATGAAGAAGTTGTGGTACATATACACAATGGAATATTCAGTTCAGTTCAGTTCAGTAGCTCAGTGGTGTCTGACTCTTTGCAACCCTATGAATCACAGCACGCCAGGCCTCAGGAATGCATTTGAGTTAGTTCTGATGAGGTGGATGAATGAATCTAGAACCTGTTATACAGAGTGAAGTGAATCAGAAAAAGAAAGATAAATATTGTATTCTAACACACATATACATATATATATATATGGAATCTAGAAAAATGGTACTGAAAATTTTATTTACAGGGCAGCAATGAAGAAACAGACATAGAGAATAGACTTATGGACATGGGGAGAGGGGAGGAGAGGGTGAGAAGTATGGGAAGAGTAACACGGAAAAGTTACATTACCATATGTAAAATAGACAGCCAACGGGAATTTGCTGTGTGGCTCAGGAAACTCAAACAGGGGCTCTGTATCAACCTAGAGGGGTGGGATGGGGAGGGAGATGGGAGTGAGGTTCAAAAGGGAGGGGGTATATGTATGCCTATGGCTGATTCATGTTGAGGTTTGACAGAAAACAAAAAATTCTGTAAAGCAATTATCCTTCAATTAAAAAATAAATTAACAGCAACAAAAAGAACTTCTTTCCCTGTACAGATGGGCTCTCAGGACTTTCAAAGAACTGGAATTTTCAATACTCAGTCTGCAGCCTCTGCCATGCTCTGCACCTTCTAATCCCCACCCTGCCTCCACACTGCTTTTCCCATGAATCTAAAGACACACGTTGCTGTATTTGAGAGGAATCAAGGGAAGAGGGCATGTTCTTTATTTTGAACATGGAGGGTGGGAGAGAGAAGCAACTGATCTATAAATCTCTGTGGGTATTGGACAGGAGAATGGAAGCCGTCAAGGACTGGTATAAAGTTTGGAGGGAATATTGCATCGGGGAAAGGAGAGTTAATTTCCTCTGAATCGCCAAATCAATGGTAGATGGCTAGAATCTTAACCTTTTTTGACACAAATATCTCAGAAGTTTGGTGAATCCTACAGATCTCTTCCCAGAATATCTTTAAAAGCTTAAAAGGTACATTTTGTTACAAAGAAAATCAATGATAAAATTTTAAAGCAAGCCATCAGAATATTGGGGGAAAAAAACATATTTGTGATCTACCAACAAACACACTTCTTTATTAAATAACAAGGAATATTAGCAGGTAGAATACTTACTGTAACTTGAGGTAGTGACGAACTTTTAAAAATGTGAGATATTTGTAACAAGTGTAATGTAATATGAAAACATCTGATTTATACTGATAATGAAGTCACAGGTACCACAATTTTTGTGATTTGTTGCCTATATTCACAAGGGAAGGAAATGCTCAATTTTAAGGAGAGATTAGTGAAATTAAAGATTCATTTTTTCTCATCTAAGTGCCTGAGAAAATGAAATGTATCTATGGACACTTTAAGCATCTGCACATTTTAGGTTAAAGATTACAGAATTTCTGGGGCTGATTCAATGGACAGCTAGGTTAAGGTGTCAGAGAAAACTGACGTTTTTAATGTTTCACTTCATCTAGTAAAATTGCTTCTTTGGGAAGATTTGCCAGGTTTGTGCTGTAGCTTTTTGTAGCCCCAGACTCACAGAGTGTGTGTGTGTGTGTGTGTGTGTGTGTGGCAGGGAATGGGGGTGGGCTGGGGAGGAACTCGGGGGTGGGCTGTTGTGCACTGCAGAATGAGAAAGTGTCCCAGGCAAACAGTAGGAGAGGAGCAGGTTGATTCTCAAGGTGACTGCCAGGGGTGAGGAGCACAAATGAAAAAGAAAGCCCTCAAAGGAAGGCTGAAGGCATGCCAGAGACTGATCTGGGATAGGATTTGCCTGTTTTTCATAGCTGTACACTGCCAGGAGTAAGTACAATATCTGTCTTTTCACAACTTCATATAGACCAGTGTTGAAACACCTGCCTCTCCACTGAACATTATAGAAAATAAAAAAGGGCCCAGGACACAAACAGAAGGAGACTTTTCACTTGGTAATCTTACAGGACTTACTAAATAACCAATATGGCTCTCAACACCAATCAATTAAAATGGGCAACACTGATGTCCCACTGGTCTGTTCTGACTGTTAAACAGAAGCCTTGGCACCCCTAGAATGTTGAATGACATAAACGCATTATCTACTCAGTCAAATAAATAGTTAAGTACAAGAGAAGCTAAACACACATGCGCACACGCGCGCACGTACACACACACACACGCGCGCACGTACACACACACACAACAAAGAGTGGCTGTCGCATCATCAACCATCCTTATCTTCTCCCAGAACAACTTCTTACTTCTTTTGCTTGAGACAAATGCATAGCAAATTCCAAGCCATCTATCAACTAGATATATTACAGGAACAATTTCTTTTAACAGGAGAGGCAACTACCTCTTCAAAGAATAAAGAATTGGCCTTATAAGAACTATTCTGCCAAGATACTTGAAATATGTTGACAAGGTCATTTCTTTGTAGTGTCCTAGATTTCCATAAATTTCCTATTGTCAACTTCCATAATTAGAAAGAGCATTTCACTCAGGGAAACACAACCAGTGACATATAATAAAATTCAGTATACTTGCTTTTTTTTTAAAAAAAAAAAAAAAAGACTTCCTTCTTGTGACATGTCAGTGATTAAAGGCATATCAGATCAGCTTCAAAATTTGATTTGTTGATTTTTTTTTCATGTTTAAATTTTTACTTACAGTAAAATTCACTTTTCTAGTTGTACCATTCTGTGATTCTTAACACATGCAGAAATTCTTGTGATAATCCCAGCAAATGCAATAAAGAACAATTCCAGCACCTCTAAGGAATTCCCCTGCATTGCCCTCTCGCAGATGGACTCAACCTGACACCTAGCCCCTGGTAACCCCTGATCTAGTCTCTGTCCTTATAGTTTTGCCACGTCCAGAACATCATATGAATGGAATCACACACTTTACAGTCTTTTGAGACTCTTCTTTAGTTAGTTATTTTTGGCTGTGCTGGGTCTTTGCTGCTGAGTGGGCTTTTCTCTAGTTGTGGCAATCGGGGGCTACTCTCTAGTGGCAGTGTGTGGGCTTCTCAATGCAGTGGCTTCTCTGGTTGCGGAACACAGGCTTTAGGGCACAAGGGCTCAGTAGTTGCCACTCTCAGGCTCTAGAACACAGGTTCAGTAATTGTGGTGTACTGGCTTAGTTGCTCCACGGCATGCGGAATCTTCCCAGACCAGGGATCAAACCTGTGTCCCCTGCATTGACAGATGGATTCCCATCCACTGTACCACCAGGGAAGTCCCTGAAACTCTTCTTTTGCTTAGCAAGAGACATTTGGGATTCATACTTGCTGTTGTATGTATCCATAATTTGTTCCTTTTGATTTTTTTGGCCACACTCTGTGGCATGAGGGATCTTAGTTCCCTGACCAGGAATTGAACTCACACCCCCCTGCATTGAAAGTACAGGGTCCTAACCACTGGACCACCAAGAAAGTCCCTTTCTTATTTTTGAGTTTTGAGAGTTCTTTACATATTCTGGATACAAGTCTTTTCTTAGATATGTGATTTGCAAATACTTTCCTCCAGCAGATGGCTCTTCTTTTCAATCTTCTAATAACAAATTTTGCAAAGCAAAAGTTTTTAATATTGATGATGTCCATTTCATCAGTTTTTTTTCTTTTTCATGTCATGCTTTCAATGTCATATCTGAGAACTTTTAGTCTAACTCAAGGTCATGATGAGTTTCCCCTGCATTTCCTTCTGAGAGTTTTGTACTTTTATATTTCCATTTTGAGTCCTTTTTTTTTTTTATATGGCATGAGGTGTAGGTGAAAGTTCATTTTTAATCATATAAATGTCCAGTTGCTCTGGGACCATTTGTTGAGAAGACTATCCTTTCCCTCGAGTTGATTTTTTTTCTTTAATGTTTAATTTGTCAAGGAGTTTGAATCTAAAGGATGACGTGTTCTAAAGAAGATTTCTTATTCTCTCCTATGCGTTTTACAAGAATTATAGATCTGGATAGCAATCAGTGGCTAAAAAGTAACTTATATCATCAAATAAAGATTCAACAACATTTTCCAAGTAGCACCAGACTTAAGGAGACAGGAAAAGGGTTGATACATCATTAAAAAGTTTCAACCAAACATTTCCCCAAATCCATTCTATCTTTGCACAATATTCTGGAGTATTTTACCTGTGCTCTGAAAATTCAAGAGAGCTAACAAACTCTCTACTCTCAAAATATACCTCTTATAACTGCTTCCTGGTTGTCCCAGTTCCCCATTTATCTATATGCTTATCATAATATCTTATATGTTCATTAGAAGAAGCAGTGGGCATTAAGAGAAGCAGAAGATAGCAGGGTAAGTTAGATGAAAAAACATGAAGTATAATCATTAGAATTTTAGATTTTAAAATTCATTTTAGCTTGGAAACCTAAAATTAAAATTTGTCACATATTCAATCATTTCTTTGTGGCATTTTCCAGGAGCTGAAAACTGATTTCCTTTATCTTAAAAAAAAAAGAAGAAGAAGAAGAAGAGAAAGAAAAATAGCTATTTTGCCATAAATAACAATTTGTCTTGAAAACTCAAAGTTTATTTTAAAATTAAATTGATGCTTCTTAATTCTTCTCCTTCTAAGGAACTTCTGAACTTGATATTTGACCAGAGGTAACAGTTGGCAAACAAAGATTATTAACCTTTAGGAATTAGCAACATGAGAGACACCCCAAGGGATGAAATCAGGAAAGGCAAGGTATCATAGTACTCCAGGGATTCCTTATGAACCAAAGTGTTTTGAGAACTTGTTGGCAGTGATCTGGGGAAATGCTTCAACGGGGATTTGATTCAAGCCTTTAATTCACTGTAAACAACTGGCTACAATGCTTCTTTCATTTTCCTGGGGTTCAGACTGCACACCGAGGAGCTCTGAGTGCATTGGCAATGGCCTTTTTCCTTTTCTCCTCATGAACTTGGGGAAGAATTGAGTCAAAAAGCACATTATTTATGATTGTTCTGAGACTGGTTTCAGGTACTTTTTATCCACCTACTATTCTAGATGATATGTGTTAAGCTAACTTTTTGAAGCAATGTCAACATAACATGGTCTTTGACCACATGTCTGTTCCATTCCAAAGACCATCTAGCACCACGGGAGAGAATGAGAGGGAGGCCAGAAGGCTCTGGGCTCTGAATTCCTGAGGCCAGCTCCTCCCTGGATATCCCAGTCAGCCAACCCAGTAAATTCCTGTCTTTTCCTTAAACAGCTTTGAAATGGTTCCATTTCTTGCAAACAAGGATCCTTACAAATGCATTCCTTGTAACCAAAACAGTATGCACATTTAGAGA
>NW_011494899.1:5344420-5356974 GCF_000754665.1 Bison bison bison | reverse complement strand
TTAGAGAGAAGCTTGCAGGGGCCAGATGATAATAACAGGTACCATTTACAGAGCTTAATTTGCACCCAGATCTATGTTGACCATTTAGGTACATTATTATCTTTTTTAATTCTTATGAATAAACTCAGATGGATATATCACTAATTCCATTTTTCAAACGAGGAAACTGTGACTTAGAGAGAGTGACTTGCTCAAAATCACGCAGCTAGTATATAAATGGTGTGACAGGGATTTGAAATTAGGGCTTTCTGACTTCAAAGCTGATGCTCTTTAACCACAGGACTCTAGAAGAGCTATTTTGGCTACCCCAGAGGCAGGGTAGGTGGGCTCCAGGTAACAGATGTCAATGTGTGTTGATGAAATTCACAGCTCCCAGGGAAGTTGGTCCACTTTCCCCTGAGTGCTCGGTTACTCTAACTACTGAGGTCATACATCTGAAAAGGGTGGTATCTTTTCCTGTCCAGCATGTTGTCAACTCTAAACTCTGTTTGAGATAAAATAAGAGGCTTCAGAAACCTGATATGGCACATCTAACTGCAAGGCACAGCAGTGGTGAGCCAAGGAAGGGAATTCCTGAAACAAATTCTTATAGGAAAACTTCTAAGGTGATTTTGAAATGCAAGGCTGAGAGGAGTTCTTGAGAAGGTTTCCAAGAAAAAACTTCTTTTGTTTACTTTTTTAAAAGAATATGAGATTGTTATAGAGATTCAGTACGCCTGATTGGCATCTTTCTCCCTCTCTTTACAATTTCATCTCATCTCTGACGGTGGCACATTCCATTTAAGCTGCTGTAAAGTGGTGTTTCCAATACTTGCAGGCCAAAGCGTTCTAATTAAGTAGGTGCCCAAGAGATGTTTGCATCTTTCAGAGAGGAGCTGATGGTGTGGATTTGGCAGAGGGAGCAGAAGTGTAAAGGGGTAGAAGAACAATGGGAGAGATCAGGGACGAGAGCTAGAGGGAATGGCTGCAGGATACCTTAAGAAGACACAGAGTAAGAAGCAGAGATCTGGGGCCAAGAGAAACTGGGGCAGAGGCTGAGAGAGCTCTTCTGAGCTAATATGGCCCCTGCCAGCAAGGCAATGCATCACAAGACTCATTCCTACGTGGAAGAGGACCCGTTGCATGGCCGTGCAGACCACCTGCCAGCTCTCTCCCACTCTACACACATCCTGTGTGTAGCCTATGGAACCCCACACTTGCCTGCTTTCCCACCCACTGTGTGATCACTCATTCTCAGATTCTTCGGCTATTCCCTCATCTCCAGAACTTCTAAATGGTAGAACAACTCAAGACTCAATTTTTTATTTCTTCTCTCTCTAAACTCTTGCCTTAGGCAGTCTCACCCTGTTTCCTGGATTGAATGCATGCATGCTCAGTAGCTCAGTTTTGTCCGAGTCTTTGCAACCCTGTGGACTGTAAGCTCACCAGGCTCCTCTGTCCAAGGGATTCCCCAGGCAAGAATACTGGAGTGGGTTGCCATTTCCTTCTCCAGAGGATCTTCCCAACCCAGGAATTGAAACTGCGTCTCCTACGTCTCCTGCATTGGCAGGTGGATTCCTTACCACCTCACACCTGGGAAGCCCCTCCTGGCTTGAGATACCATTTACATGCTAATTACTCCCAAATTACTGCCTGCAGCCCATTTCTCTCATGTGGACTCCAGACTCCTAAAGCCAAGTGTCTCTGGGCATCTCCACTTGGAGGCATCCTCATGTCGAAATCTTAGCTCCTGATGTTTCCCCACCATCATCTTTCCCAACTCCATTCTTATAATTGCTCATGAAAATAAGCTTGGTTTTGTCCCTGACTCCTCTGTTTCTCCTTCCCTACAGATGGATTGACAACAAAGCCTGTCAGTTCCACCTTCAAAATACATCCAGAATCTTCACCACCTGTACTGCCTTCACCCTGGCCTGATCAGCATCATCACCTGTACTGTCTTCGCCCTGGCCTGATCAACATTATCCTTTGACAAGATGATACGGTCTTTGTCCCCCTTCAATTGATTATTTTTTATATTAGATTTCTGTTCAGAATTCTCCGAGGCCTCTCTATTTCTCTTAGAGTAGAAGCTGAAGTCCATACAGTGTCCTATAAGATCTCACCCGATCACACTGCCCTCCTTGCCAGACACTCTTCTGCCTCAGAGCCCCTTACACTCCTGGCACCTGGAATGATGTTCCCTTCACCCAGAACACTCCTCCCAGATATCCACATG
Source organism: Bison bison bison (assembly GCF_000754665.1). Classification (NCBI taxonomy): domain Eukaryota; kingdom Metazoa; phylum Chordata; class Mammalia; order Artiodactyla; family Bovidae; genus Bison; species Bison bison. The sequence continues at coordinate 5,354,756 of NW_011494899.1, read as the reverse complement.
GCCCACTTCTTCACTTTGCTCAGACTCAGGCAAAAACTCCCTAACCCCAGCAATACATGTATAACTTCTTATTTCCCCAATCAGGGATTGAATGCCCCCTGCATTGGGAGCACAGAGTCTTAACCACTGGCCTGCCAGGGAAGTCTATATTCTTCTCAGCAATGACCACCATCCAACATGCTGCCCATTTTTCACTGGCTTATTGTCTGTCTGCTGCCAACAGCAGGGGATTCCCTCATAGCTCAGTTGATAAAGAATCTGCCTGCAATGCAGGAGATCTGAGTTTGATTCCTGGGTCAGAAAGATCCCCTGGAGAAGGAAATGGCAACCCACTCCAGTATTCTTGCCTGTAGAATTGAGTGGACAGAGGAGCCTGGCAGGCTATAGTCCATGGGGTCACAAAAGTTGGACACCAACTTAGCAACTAAACCACCAACATCCAACGATAGGCTACAAGTTCCATAGATGTAGGGTATTTTGTCTGTTTTTGTTCATTGCCATATGCCCAGTACAAGTGACCAGAGATATAAACTCTCAAAAATATTTCCTCCTAGAGGGAGGGATAAGCAAGTGGCCCTCTCCTCCAGGAAGCTGCACAAGAACATCAAACATCATCTGTTCTCACCTGAAATCAGCAGCTGCCCCACAGAAGCTCCTTTGGTGTTCTCTGGGCATCCTCCTCTGCTTCCTCCCAATCCCTTATCCAACCAACCTCTGATTCTGACAGCTTCACCTCATGTTTCTTAACCCCTCTCCTTTCTCTCCTGCCTCATCTCACTCATTAACTCTGCAGGAACTTCCCGCCTAGACTTTCTACATCTGGAATCTCTGCTCCCTCCCCTTCCCCAATCTATCACTGGTACAGCTGTCACAGTGACTATCTTTATTGTTTAATAATTATATCAAATTAATTGGAAACATACACTCAGCTTTAGTATCCTTATTTTTTGTTTGATTTTCCTTTTCTTTATCACTTGAAACATTTCAAGTCTACAAAAAGCTGAAAGAATGAATTTTGATATACCCTACACCAAATTCACCAATTGGTAACATGTTGCCATCTTTCCTTTCTCTCTTTCTCCCCACTTCCCGCCTCCCTCCTTACACACACACACACACACACACACACACATCTTCAGCCCTAAATACTTCATCATGCATCTCTTAAGGACAAGGACATCCTCCTGTATAATCACAACACCATTATCACACCTAAGAAAAATAAGAGAAAGGCCAGGAAGAAGACCCAAGCCCTCTGCTTTTATTCTTGGCCTTTCTCTTACCTTCACAACAAGGATGCCCAGAACTGTATCCTCTGCACCTCTGTAAGCTCTCCTAGGCTGAGTGACTTCTGTGTTGTGGTTTCTCTATAGTAACAGTCAAGCCTTGAACATTCAGAGCCCATAGGCCTGACTACAGGATGGCAAGAAAGAGGCAGCTGGGGTGTCACCTCACAGTCAGTGTTGGAAAGAGGGAATCCTTAGGAAAGGCCCTGAATGGTGGCAAGGAGGATCTTGCATGGGGAGTTGTTTACCAGATGCCAGACTTTGGGGCTGCGGCCAAATCTGGAAAGAATGTTTTGAGACCTGGCAGTTGCTAAGGGGATTAGCTCTGCCTTGGAAGAAAAGGCAAAACTGGGAAGGACTCCAGAAAAGTATTCCAAAAATCAGAGCCCATAAGTTTTATTTTACATGCCAACTCTAATCAGTTGGTAGGAGCTTTCAGAATTGATAAATGGAGATGGCGTCTAAAGCCATCACCAGACTCAGTAAAAGAAAGAAAGAGAGAGAGAGAAAAGAAGGAAGAAAGAAAGAGAAAGAGAGCACTGTGATTGATTAATAATGTCTGCCATGGGTTCAGGTAAAGAGTAATGGGAAAGGATCTGGGAATCAAAAGGAAGATAAAAGTGAGGGCTCCTAAAATGTACTTTTGAATGACTTAAATCCAGCAGAGCATATACCTGAGTGGAAACAACACAGGCTTTGTGACTTTGAATCCTGGTTCTGCCTCATTTCTTACTGTGTAATCTTGGGCAATTTACAAAACCCGATCTGTGAAATGGGACTGTTTTGCAGATTAGATGAAATAATGCACTACAAAGATAATTATTTACATAGTAATTTCCATGAACCAAACATTGTTCTAAGACCTTTGCATGTAAATTAATTTGATTCCCACAACAACCCTATAAGGTTATTCTTCCTAGTTTATCCCAGGAAACTGAATCTCAGAGAGGTTAAGAGAACTGCCAAGAAGATCTGTGATTTTACAGAATTCTATAAGACTCGACTCTGGAGTTCATAGGTGCATAAAACACAGTCAGTAGGGCACTTCAGCTTAAACCAGGCAGGCTACAGAATCATCAACAGGACAGGAGCATGGGTTCACTTGAAGAGAAGAAAAAGGACAAAACCAGGACTCAGGAATTTGACCTTCAACAAAACACCTCTGGCCCTTTTATGTTTTGCCGGAGCATGAAGGTCTTACTCCAGATCCACCAAAATACACAGGATAGGGAAGTCTTCATTTTGCAGAGGACCCATCCTGCTTTCTCCTGCATTGGATTCAAGCATTCTTTTACAACATGGCCTTAGATCAGGTGTTGACAAACTACAGCCAGATCCTGGCCATCACTGTTTGTTTTTTTCTAAATAATGTTTTGTGGGAACATAGCCAGGCTTTTTCTTTGATGTTGATGTTTGAAGTTTTTTCCATGGCCAATTCCACACTACTTCCACAGAACAGAGCCATCATGATGGAGACCACCTGGCCTGCAAAGCCCCTTATATGGCCCTTTGCAACGAACGTTTGCTGATTCCTGCTGCCCACCTTAGGCCAGACTTTGTACATATCAATATGTTACGTATGACCAATCATCTTGGGTGTTCGCCAGGAGAGGTAGCAAGTAGGACATCCATAAGAGGAACCAAGATAAAAACAGGTGTGGGCAGAAGAAGATATTGCAAAGCTTCCCTGGAAGTCCAGGGGTTAACGCTCCAAGTGTCCATTGCAGGGGGCACAAGTTCAATACCTGGTCAAGGAACTAAGATCCCACATGCCATGTGGCATGGCCCAAAAATAAAAATTAAATTAAAAAAATAGTATATTGCAGAGTAATAACATGTTAAGCTATGTGATGTGATAAAATGGCTCGGCATCAACTGGGACCTGCAGTGTTAAACAAAGAAGCAGATTTCTGTGGAACTTTTAGGACTTTTAGAATGCCATCATGACTTGAGCGTGCTGAGAGGAGGATATGGCTCACAGAACATATTTTCCTCATGGGACTATCTTCTTTGGAACATTCTTTGGCAGATGCTGAAATAAAAGAAGTCTTTAGAATCAAGCTCCCTGGGAACTAGGAATGAAATGGTGAAGGCTGTGGCTTGGTGAGCACATCTTTCTCTCATCAAGGGAAGAGGCAGGAGAACTAAAGACAGGCAGAGTGGAAAAAAGAAGGAGAGGTGTTTGAAGAGAGGGAAGAACGTCGGGCCCTGGAGAGACAACTTGGGTGGATGTGAGGAACGTCTGGTGACTGGGCTATTAGGGGGAACCGTGTATCCAAAGTGGGGCTATGGCCCAGTGCAGGATGTGTGGTCACTTTCCCCACCCCCAGCATCATCATCACTAGAGATGCACCACTAGAGAAGCTTCCCTCCCTCCCTGAGGGCTCAGTACTCTGCTGATCCTGCATTATGCCCTTCCAGACACAGTAAAGTAAAAGTGGTAGTCACTTGTCACTTGGCAAAGCCTTGGTGCTTCCCTGATGGCTCAGCTGGTAAAGAATCTGCCTGCAATGCAGGAGACCTGGATTTGATGCCTGGGTTGGGAAGATCCCCTAGAGAAGGGAATGACTACCAACTGCAGTATTCTTGCCTGGAGAATCCCATGGACAGAGTAGCCTGGCGGGCTACAGTCCATGAAGTCGCAAAGAGTCAGACATGACTGAGCGACTGCCAGTGCAGGAGACTCTGGAGACATGGGTTCAATCCCTGGGTCGGGGAATCCCTGGAATATATTCTTGCCTGGAAAATTCTACAAACAGAGGAACATGGACAGTGTGTGGGACCACAAAGAGTCAGACACAACTGAGAGACTGAGCACACAACACATTCACACATATGATGTCCCTTAATTCCTATTTTACAAATAAGAAGAGTCACCCAGAGTCAAAGCTTCTAAGTGGCAGTGCAAAGACTCATCTCTGTGAGTCAGACCCCAGAGCCCATGTTCTCACCACTGCCCTGCACAGCTCTGAGTTAGATAGAGACCCAGAATTCCATCATGCAGCATGCAAAAGCATTCCGTGTATGGATGCAAAACCAAAACATTCGGAGGAAAAGAAACAAACCAATGTCGCTTGGGAAATTTGGCTGCACAGGGCCAAACAGCTAGGGACTGCCTTTTCCACAGCACATTCAGATGTTTGGATATCACATTTTCTTCTTTTCCTTTTCCTCTTATATTAAGTATCCCTTCTTAAATTATGTCATAAGTTACTTATCAGTTTTTATCAGGCTTAGCTAATGTATTATTCTTGCTCATAAAGTGAACATAAGAGGACATTTTTTGAACATTAAAAAGCATTTTTCAGCCTGAACACTATGACTACTGTATTTACAATAAGCCTTATTTAGATTTCATATGATTGCTAGTTCTTTGCGGGGGAAGTGGGGCGGTGCTTGGAGCCCTCAGAACAGCTTCCTAGGACGGATTCCGAAAACAAGATTCATAACTCAGTTAAATCTTTTGTGGCTCAGAAACATACCTGTCTTAAATGCTAGCGTTTATCAAGTCCTAGCTAACCGATGATTTCCACACTGAAAATATGAGGAAAACAGTAAATCAACACTCTTTGGCGGGTAGGGAGATGGAGATAAATCCAGGTCTGGAAAAGCAATGCAGGATGTGAAAAACTTGCACACTATTTTGGATTTGCGGCAATGGCAAAAAAATGAAGCAGATTCCGCTGGCATGCTACAAACATCAGCTGGGGGCGCCTGAAGGTGGTTTGCATGGGACAGTCCACCTCAGATCTACTTTCTTGCGTCTACAGCAAAATGAAGGACAGCTGCCAGCAGGCCAGAGTGAAATAGACAGGCTGTCACCCTGTTGTAAATTTCTGTTTACCTGGTGAGCGGTGAGATCAGGATTCTGGGTTCCTCCGTCCAAAGAGCTGCAGGGCAGAGCGTTCAAATCGTAGCTGGCCCCAGGGTACTGCCCTTCATGGTGCTTCAGCTGCTTCTAAAATCCCATTGGAAATCTCAAAAGGCTGGAGAGCCTCGAGGCCAATATTCCGTTTCCAAGAGAGTCCTGCTCCCCCACTGTACCTCCCTTGCTTGCGTCGACTTTGGAGCGGGTCGGGTTTCTTCCACCCCTGCTCCAAGCAGCTGGGAATCCAGGCGCTGTGCTGGCCGAGTGAGGAGGCCTCTGAAACCACTTCCAGATGTGCTTGGCTGGCTGGCTCCGACAGGCCAGACTTCCTTTTGCAGCCTCCTCCGGCAGCCCGCAAATCATTTTGAAAACAAGGCTGCTCTGGAGGTAAAGATTCAAAACCGGAAAAAAGCAAATGCTTGGAGGGTGAATTTCCACCACACATTGGGGCTCAGGTACATGTTGAGAGGGCGAAAGTGAAGAAGTTAAGTGCATACCAATTTTAAGACTGTCTTCATGGCCACTAGCTTCACCTGAAATGCCCTTGTCATTAGAATGCATTCGTGTCCAAGTCAACACCAAGATAACAACTGTGGTATCCTCTGCCAAGGCAATGATAGTGACAGAAAGTTTCTAGATGGTGTGTTTTGTGCCTGAACATGGAAAGGAATCAGGCAGTGCATCAGCCCCACCCAGTTATGTGCTGTTCTGTGTTCCTGCCATTTATTCTCAGAAACCCAGGAAACCGTGCCAGCACTTTGCCTGGGATCATGGAATGTATTCAGCAGTGGCTTCTCTCCGTAGTTCCTACAAGGAAATGAGTCTGCCTCTGCTCACTGCCTCCATCTAAAATGATATTGCCCAACAGAAATATAATGCAAGCCACATTGCCATTTAAAATTTTCCAATAGTCACTTTAAGAAAAATATTGTGTCCACAAGTCTCTTCTCTGTGTTGGCGTCTCCACTGCTGTCCTGCAAATAGGTTCATCAGTGCTATCTTTCTAGATTCCATATATGTGCGTTAATACAGTGGGGGAAGGTGGAGGAGGGACAAACCGAAAGAGTAAGAACGAAAAATACACATTACCATATGTACAAAAGATGGCCAAAGGGAATTGCTGTATTAAACAGGGAGCTCAAACCTGGTACTCTGACAACCTAGAGGGGTGGGATAGGATGGGAGGTGGGAAGGAGGTTCAGGAGGGAGGGGACATATGTATACCTATGGCTGATTCATGTTGATGTGCAGCAGAAACTAACACAATATTGTAAAGCCGTGATCTTCCAATAATTAAAAAATAAAAGCTCTTAGTTTAAAAAAGGATAGTGAAGTAAGTCAGAGAAAAACAAATATTGTATAATAACGCATATATGTGGAGTCTAGAAAAATAGTACTGATGGACCTATTTGCAGTGCAGGAACAGAGATGCCGATGCAGAGAACGGACTTGTGGACATAATGGGCGAAGGGAAAGGTGGGACGAATTGAGAGAACAGCACTGATGCATATACACTACCATATGTAAGATAGCTAGCTGGAGGGAAGCTGCTGTGTGCACAGCACAGGGAGCTCAGCCTGGTGCTCTATGATGACCCAGAGGGGTGGCACGTGATGGGGGAGTGGAAGGGAGGTCTAAGAGGGAGGGGATCTATGTGTACATACAGCTGATTCACACTGTTGCAAAGCAGAAACTAACATAACATTGTAATGCAGTTATCCTCCAATTTAAAAATAAAGCATCCTTCACAAAAATCCTTCACAAAAAAGAAAAACACAAAGAGGTCAAATTAATTTTAATGATAAATTTTATTTAACTCAATATATTAAAAATACTATTTCAACATTTCATTGGCAGAAAACTTATTAACAAGACATTTCACACTTTTTGTTTTGTATGAAGCCTTTAAAATCTGGTGTGTCTTTTACATTTGCAGCATGTCTCAATTCCAACACTAAATTTCATCAGAAACAACTGATATGTATTTAGATTTTATAAAATTTATGATTTAAAAAACAGATTTGCAGGCTCAGGTTGCTCCAAACACACTTCAAACTTTTCCAGTCACTGGATCATGAATCAGTTTTTCAACTGAAATTGATTAAGACTAGGTACAATTTAAAATTCAGTTCCTCAGTGGCACTAGTCACATTTTAAGTTCTCATAGCCAGTGTTGCTAGAGGCTACTGTAATGAACACTGTGGCTCTGAAGGATTTAGTGTGGGCTGGTTTCAGACTCGAACTTGCAGAGTCAGAGTATCTAGACCAGATCTATTTGTATAGAACTTTGAACATTAACAAAGCATTTTGATATCTTCTATTTTGTTTTATCTGTATAACATTCTTGTTAGGTAAGTTGAACAGATGTTTTTTGCCCCAGTCTGCAAATGAGCAAGCTGAGCCTTTGAGCAAGTTAAAGTCCAAGTTCCCACAGCAATATAGTAATGAAGCAGGAACTGGAATTTCTGTTCAGTGCTTTGCAACTGTTTCTTACTTGAGAAGTGTTTCAAATACTAGGATTTGGGGCAGCAACTCTGGGGTTAAATTGTATGCATAATTATTTCCTCACTTGGTCATCCTTCAAGTGAATTACCAGGCAGTCCAGAGGTTGGGACTCAGCATCTTCACCACCAAAGGCCCAGGGAACTAAGATCCTGAAGGCAGCATGGCATGGCCAAAAAAAAAAAAAGCCAACAAGGTCATCCTTCAGAAGCACTGTAGAGAATGACTGGCAGCCCTGTGTCATTCTCTTGTCTACCCTATCCTAGGGCCTCCCTGGTGGCTCAGCAGTAAGAATCTGCCTGCCAGTGCAGGAAACACAGGACCCGGGTTCGATCCCTGGGTTGGGAAGATCCCCTGGAGTAGAAAATGGCAATCTGCTCTAGTATTCTTGCCTGGAAAATTCCATGGACTGAGGAGCCTGGTGGGCTACAGTCCATGAGGCTGCAAAAGAGTCAGACAGGAGTTAGTAAGTAAACAACAAAGAGCCTTTACATCACCAGCAAGTGTGCCACCTTTCTTTGGAGCAGACTCGACTTCATGCTAGTCCTCTTCTCTCTTTACTTCCAGGAACCTGTTTTAAACCACAACTCTCCTCAATGTTTCAGCTAACAGCTGTGATTGTAAGATATTTATCTTAGGTTGCAGCAAAGATACATTTTATATATTGATCACCTGCAGGAATCCAGAAGGTTCTGGGTGATAGCTTGGGGTACTGTGTGCTAAGTACTCTTGCTCCAACCCTCACTGCAACTACATGAACAAAATACCAACATTTCCTGGCTCAGGGCTGGCCACTGCCATTTCAGAAGCTCCAAGCTCCACACCTGCCCAGTCCAGTTTTCTCCAAAGGCTGGGTTTTTCTCTCCTTCCTATCTCTCATCCACTTAGCAAAATGCCTGACCCAGTGGAAGAGGTGGTGAATAAGGAGGTTCAGAGAGTATGAGAACAAAGCACCCAAGAAGGGGACTCAGAAACAGAATAATGATCATGTTGGTTCATAGACCCTGCTTGTTGATCATACTAACTTCCATATGGAGCCAAATCTCTCTATCATTGTTCTTGGTACACTTTCTCCCTGATCCCTTACTGCCTCCAACTGCAGATTCTCCTTTATTTCTGCTGGGCCATGTTCTGAGGATGCAAGAGGCTTATTATCTATGACCTGGATTTCCACACTGGATGCATAGATTCTCCTCTGTGGAAGAAATAAGAATAGAAAGAGATGCAGGATATAGGAGCACCCTGAGAAGTGCAGTGGTTACCAGCCTGGGCTCTGGAGACTGACAGAAATCTAGGTGTCAACTCAGGCGTTATATTTACACATTCCTGAAAAGCCCACTTTCAGTTTCCTCATCTCTAAGATGAAGAAGCTTCTTGTGAGGGTTAAAAAACATCAGGCATGTAAAGCACTAAGGGCTAGGGTTAGGATGTAAGCTATTATTAGTGTTGTTGCAGGAAGACACTTCAAAGTATGAACAAAAGAAAGACATTGTAACAGTGAGTTAGTGGTGACTTTGTTTTAAAGTCCACATTTGTTATACGCTGTTGCCAACATTGATAGCCTGGTATTACTTAGTAACCTCTCGGCTTCTTCCCTTCAAATATAAAAAGTTTTGGGAAGATAGAATTATGAACTTGCCTGAAAATGGCAGACGGGAGTGGAACAAACCTACACAGAATATGTTGTTCAATAAAGTTCTTGGGGAAAATGAAAAATGTGTCTTTCATTTTTACTTAAAAACTGAAGGAACTTTTTGGCCAACTGATAGAAACACTCATTTGAAGTGGCGATTGTCCAGTGAAAAGTACTCATACCTCCTCCAAGGTCCTTCGGCCAGAGCAGCATGTGAGCTGAAGTTGGCTGTCTGGGACTTCCTGGAAAGCTACTGTTTTCCTGGCAAAGAGCCGTTTGGTGCCTTTTGCCCTTTCCTCCTGTCTGAAATCCAACCTTGGAGCCTGGAGGTGGAGTAGCCATCTCAACACCCTGTGGCTGAAAGGACCACCCTGTGCTGCTGCCTATGGCCCTGCTGGGTATGTGCAGAGACCACCATGTTGAATCAGTCAGGGTCCCAACAGGACACACACGGCTCACTCCAATGGGCTGATGGTGGAGACTTGGAAAACAGGCACTATTTGAAAAGGTGTAGTCGGTGTTAGGAAACATAGTTAAGAGTCAAGGCTGTAGCCTGGGGTTAGCGATGCAGGGAGCATTTCCAGTTCTGTGGGCACGAGAAGGGAGTGGTTACCAGGACCAAGAGAAAACAGCTACGGGGAAGGGCTGCCTGAGAGGAGCTGCCTCTGTTCACCCCAAGAAAGGGATGAGGAGGTTCATTACCCCAACCTTACAATTTTCTGTGGGTAGTGACTTCCATTGGCCAAACCCAACTGGACACCAGAGACCTGGAGAGTTGACGTGATGCAATACATCTAGGTCAATCTCAGGGCACTGAGCAAGTTAAAGAGGAGTATAGATCCAAACAAGCAAATGGGAAATATCTGTGACCTGCCATTGCGTGATTCAGTGGTCCTGAACATGATAATTAAGAAGGACAGAGCAAGAGTATACGGATGTGAGAGTTGGACCATAAAGAAGGCTGAGCACTGAAGAATTGATGCTTTTGAACTGTGGTGCTGGAGAAGGCTCTTGAGAGTCCCTTGGACTGCAAGGAGATCCAACCAG
>NW_011494899.1:5343891-5344320 GCF_000754665.1 Bison bison bison | reverse complement strand
GCCCGCCTCCCCTACCCCTCATTACCCCGCCCGGGTCGCCCCATGCCCCCGCCTTCGTGGGCATTCTCGCCGCCCTCGCGGCGCCTGGGCACGCATGTCACGCCCTCTGCGGAGACCAACTCTCCTCTCCTCTCGCCCCGCTCCCGGCACTTCAAAACCTCTAAGCGAGCTTTTCTCTTGCTGTGCTGTCATTGTTTAAAGGGTCCGACTCGCTTGCACATCCTAGATGCTCAGTTAAAGTGACCGTAAAGGGAAACGGTCTATCTTCTCCTGCAAACACAAAACTGCAGGTACTGGGTGGGGAGGGGAGACTGGTCAGCAGTAAATTTCCTTCCATCCTAAAATCCGTTGCCCCTGGTGCCCAGACCAGACACGTCGCCCGGGGATAGGGGCGGTAGTGCCTTCCAGTACTTCGCCCCCCACCCTGCC
>NW_011494899.1:5334660-5343791 GCF_000754665.1 Bison bison bison | reverse complement strand
ATTGATGCTTTTGAACTGTGGTGTTGGAGAAGGCTCTTGAGAGTCCCTTGGACTGCAAGGAGATCCAACCAGTCCATCCTAAAGGAGATCAGTCCTAAATACCTACTGGAAGGACTGATGCTGAAGCTGAAGCTCCAATACTTTGGCCACCTAATACAAAGAACTGACTCATTGGAAAAGACCCTGATGCTGGGAAAGATTGAAGGCAGAAGGAGAAGCAGTCGACAGAGAATGAGATGGTTGGATGGCATCACTGACTCAATGGACATGAGCTTGAGCAAGATCTGGGAGTTGGTGATGGACAGGGAGGCCTGGCGTGCTGCAGTCCATGGGGTCGCAAAGAGTCAGACAGGACTGAGGAACTAAACAGAACTGGACTGAGCAAGAATGGGGCTTCCCTGGTGGTTCAGCAGTAAAGAATCCACCTGCCAATGCAGGAGACTTGGGAGACACAGGATTGATTTCTGGTTGGAAAGATCCCTGGAGAAGGAAAGGGTAATCCACTCCAGTATTCTTGCCTGGGAAATCCCATGCCTGAGAAGCCAGGCAGGCTACAGTCCACAGGTTCTGCAGAGGGTTGGACATGACTTAGCGACCAAACAAGAACAACAGGAAAGAACACAGGAGGAGCCTCAGTTCTGATGGCTCTGGGAGTTACCATAGCAGCCTGAGCTATTTATGGAGCATATAACCATGTGAGGAAGATAAACCTGGATCCAGTTAAGTTGCTCTGGTCAGGTTTCAGTTACTTGCTTGAATGCCAGCCCTGTGTGATCTATATGCATTTTCCATTTGTGCTGTCATGAGTCGACACAACTCCAATTATCTGAGTTATTATTATTCCATGTTTATTTCTTATTGGTTGAAAGCCAAATGTTTATCATTTTTTACCCAATGGGCCTGCCTTAGCTGAATGTTTTACTTTGTATATAAGTTGGTAAGATAAAGTCTATAAAAGCTGATAAACATGACTGGAAGGAAAGGGAGCAGCAGCATTGGCAGTAGCACTGACTTACTGCCCTGGGACAGGCTGCTGCTGCTGCTGCTAAATTGCTTCAGTCGTGTCCGACTCTTAGCGACCCCATGGACTACAGCCTACTAGGCTCCTCCATCCATGGGATTTTCCAGGCAAGAATACTGGAGTGGGGTGCCATTGCCTTCTCCAGGGACCGGCTAATGAGCTCTATTTACTGCCTTGGTCTCCTGGGGCTGGGCTCCAAGATCAGCTGCATGGGGGCAGAAAATACGACTCTGAGGGTTTCAATTCCCTCTCCCTGGCTGATGGGGGCTCAGTCATGGGTCATCTCCTTGTCTGGAGCTCAGACTTGCTGTCTCTTCTCTGCCACTCCCTTAGCTGCGTCAATCACTCCTATGCTTGACTCTTAGCATGCTGGGGTCCCCTTCTCCCCCATGAGATGACTGCTTTTCCTCCTTGGCTTCTGTGCCAGTTCCCTGCTCTAGTCATTGGTGTAGCCTCTCTCTAGCCTGGAGTCCTGTGTTGATCCTGCCAGTGCCCTCCCTCTCCATGCCTTGGCTGCTGCTCTAGCCATTGTTGGAGCCCTGTGATCTGGGAGCAGACCTCTCAAACACCATCTGCCTCCTTCATGGTGGGAACAGTACCTGCCCACACTCTCTGTTGTTGAGCTCTGCCCACCTGCTGGTGCTCCTCAAACCCCAGGTTCAGACTGCTGCCAATAAGCCCTTGGCCTGAGTCCTCGATTGAGATTAAGGTGTCCCTTGGACATGGCAATTTTACACTCTTAACTGAAAATACTGCACTGTCTGCTGCCTCTCAGCACCAGCCCCACCCTCTGTCCTATAGCTCAGGATGAGTAGAAACAGTAGTAATGTAATGAAAATGATAGAAATGAAACAATCTATTATGTACCACGTGCTGACCACATGCCAGGCACTGCTTAAGCACAGAACTTTCCTTGTTGTGCACGGTGTCAGCATACATTTCAGGCACCATGTACAAAAACTACACATTTCAGTATAGTTTAATAACATCAGTCCCCCTACAACACAGTTCAAAACTGTTACCACAGTATACCAACTGTGAGTAACTGGATAAGTATAAACTTTGCTGCTAGCTTTTCAGTCCACAAAATTATTATGCTGTTAACAGCATGATTTTGTGACCAATCATGTCACTTCTCTTACAATCTATAAGTGATTGGTCACTGGGCTGTTGTTATTCAATTTATGTACAGATAGCAAAGCATGTAGTTGTATTGCTTCCTTAATTCCCAGTGATAAACTTATGTGACATCTATAAAAACAGATAATAGAATTGGCCAACAAAAAAAGCTAGCAAAAGAGATAAAAATGGGGACTTCCCTGACAGCCCAGGGGTTAAGAATCCATCTGCCAATGCAAGGGATGCAGGTTCGATCCCTGGTCCAGGAAATAATATTCTGCAGGCTTCGGGGCAACCAAGCCCCCTGTGCCACACCGTGCAACACAACTACTGAATCAGCACTCCAGAGCCTGCAAGCTGCAACTACTGAGCCCACCCACCTACAGCCTGTGCTCCACCACAAGAGAAGACACTGCAATGAGAAGCCCACGCACCCCAACTAGAGAGTAGCCCCAACTCATCACAACTGGAGAAAGCCTGCAAGCAGCAACGAAGACCCAACAGAGCCAAAGCAAACAACAAACAAATGATAACGGTGGGAGTGAAACTCACATCAAAGGTAAACAGAGGTAGAGAAGAAATAGCTGCTGTGGGATGATACTGTCACTATTCAACGCTACCAATGCAGCCAGAAAAATTGAGTAAAGGTGATTTTAAAAACATAAATAAGGAAAGTTGTTGTGATGAGGGTGGAGATGTTCCAGAGGGATTGACACAGGCAAAAAAAAATTCACATTAAAGAAACTCTCTAAGGTATTTCATGATGCTGAAAGTGTTAAGGATAGAATATGGGAAACTGATCCAAACTTAGAAAGGAATATGATCATTCTCTAAGGCACAGAATAGATGCTTACTCCTTACAGTATGTTATATTACAAGAACGCAAGCACTGCTCAGTTTCATACCAACAACAACAACAACAAAAAAACTTTGGTAAGTTTTATACCAAAAAACTTCAACTCTTCGTTAAGTTTTGTACCAAAAAAAAATGCCACAAAACCAACCCAAAACATTTAATTTTCATCTTCAATGGGTCCACTGTTTTAAATTACAGTAGAACAAATAAATACGAAGTCTACTATTCTTTCATTTCTTTAGACAGTTAAAACCAACAGCAAGAGAACTTTAAATATTTTGACAAACATTTTTAAAGATCAAGAACAGAACAACTGTAGTTTTTCCCACTGAGAATTAAGACTTCTTTGATAGAAGTGATAATGATAGTCACTCAGCCATGTCCGACTCTATGCTACTCATGGACTGTAGCCCACCAGGTTCCTCTGTCTATGGAATTCTACAGACAAGAATACTGGAGTGGGTAGCACTTCCCTGCTCCAAAGGATCTTCCTGAACCACGGATCCAACCTGGGTCTCCTGGTTGGAGATTGGCCTCCTGGTTGCAGGCAGATTCTTTACTGTCTGAGCCACCAGGATGGCCTAAGATCTCTTTGCAGGGTTTCAACTTCTGTGGTCATTTTCACGGAACTACACTCTCTTACAATGCAAGCACAGCCTGTACTTTACATGTATTATCTCATTTGATCTTCAAAATAACCTTAAGAAATAGATGCTGTCATCATTCCCATTTTACAGACAGAGAATTTGAAGCCCAAAGAAAATACTTCGACTGAGACCACATAACTATTATTATTGTTCTTTCAATCTTCAAGTCTTTTTAGAATTCCAAATTTATAGATTTCTTTTTGCACTTTGAAGATGTTGTGCTGGGTCTTCATTGTTGCACTCGGGCCTTCTCTGGCTGTGGTGATCAGGAGCTAGTCTCCACTGCAGTGCTTGGGCTTCCCTTGCTGCAGAACACAGACTCTACTGCAGCACTAGGACCAGTAGTTGTGGCGAACCAGCGTAGTTGTGGCATGTGGAGTCTTCCCAGACCAGGACTGAACCTGTGTCCCCCGCACTGGTAGGCGCATTCTTAACCACTGGACCACTAGGGAAGTCCCCAGCTAATGTAATGTTAATATACCAAATGCCCCAGTTCTGGCCAATGAAACCTAATGGCAGGTATGCTGGGTGGTTTCTGAGTAAGATGCTTTTCCTCCTTGTAAAATGAGAGTTCTATTCCTTGTCCTGGATGTCTTCCTATGTCATGCCTTTGGGCATTGGTTGTGTGCGGACACAATGTCCAAAGCTACAACAACCTTCTTTTAACCACAAAGGAAAGGTTGAGAGAAATTCAGAGCTGCCACCTGGAACTGTAACACTGTTAAACTGCTAAGCTAACCTTAGACTTACCTACCCCAGATTTCTTGTGCAAGATAATTGTCATATCATTTAGCTACACTGTGTTGGATATTATGCTACTTGTAAGAGAGAGCATTTCCAAATGACATACTCTTTTGCTATGATTTAAACGCTTGTGTTTAAAAGGCTCCAAATTCACTGCAGATGGTGACTGTAGCCATGATATTAAAAGATGCTTGCTTCTTGGAAGAAAAGCTATTACAAACCTAGACAGCATATTACAAAGCAGAGACATTACTTTGCCAACAAACGTCCATGTAGTCAAAACTATCATTTTTCCAAGGAACATTTCATGTAAAGATGGGCTCAATAAAGGACAGAAATGGTATGGACCTAACAGAAGCAGAAGATATTAAGAAGAGGTGGCAAGAATATACAGAAAAACTATACAAAAAAGATCTTCAAGACCCAGATAATCACGATGGTACTATCACTCACCCAGAACCAGACATCCTGGAATATGAAGTCAAGTGGGCCTTAGGAAGCATCACTACAAACAAAGCTAGTGGAGGTGATGGAATTCCAGCTGAGCTATTTCAAATCCTAACAGATGATGCTGTCAAAGTGCTGCACTCAATATACGAGCAAGTTTGGAAAACTCAGGAGTGGCCATAGGACTGGAAAAGATCAGTTTTAATTCCAATCCCAAAGAAAGGCAATGCCAAAAAATGCTCAAACTACCATGCAATTGCATTCATCTCACACGTTAGTAAAGTAATGCTCAAAATTCTCTAAGCCAGGCTTCAACAGTACGTGAACCGTGAACTTCCAGATATTCAAGCTGGTTTTAGAAAAGGCAGAGGAACCAGAGATCAAATTGCCAACATCTGGTGGATCATGGAAAAAGCAAGAGAGTTCCAGAAAAACATCTATTTCTGCTTTATTGACTATGCCAAAACCTTTGAGTGTGGTGGATCACCACAAACTGGAAAATTCTTCAAGTAATGGAAATACCAGACCACCTGACCTACCTCCTGAGAAATCTGTATGCAGGTCAGGAAGCAAAGTTAGGACTGGACATGGAACAACAGACTCGTTCCAAATAAGGAAAGGAGTACGTCAAGGCTGTAAGGCTGGGCTGGATGAAGCACAAGCTGGAATTAAGATTGCCAGGAGAAATATCAATAACCTCAGATACGCAGATGACACCACCCTTATGGCAGAAAGTGAAGAACTAAAGAGCCTCATGATGAAAGTGAAAGAGGAGAGTGAAAAAGTTGGTTTAAAGCTCAACATTCAGAAAACGAAGATCATGGCATCTGGTCCCATCAGTTCAGTTCAGTTCAGTTCAGTTCATTTGCTCACCGACACTTTGCGACCCCATGAATTGCAGCACTCCAGGCCTCCCTGTCCATCACCAACTCCTGGAGTTCACTCAAACACACGTCCATAGTCGGTGATGCCATCCAGCCATCTCATCCTCTGTCGTCCCCTTCTCCTTCTGCCTTCAATCTTTCCCAGCACCAAGGTCTTTTCAAATGAGTCAGTTCTTCACATCAGGTGGAGAAAATATTGACATTTCAGCTTTAACATCAGTCCTTCCAATGAATATTCATGACCGATTTCCTTTAGGATGGACTGGTTGGATCTCCTTGCAGTCCAAGGGACTCTCAAGAGTCTTCTCCAACACCACAGTTCAAAAGCATCAATTGTTCAGCGCACAGCTTTCTTCATAGTCACTTCATGGCAAATAGATGGGGAAACAGTGGAAACAGTGATAGACTACTTTTTTGGACTCCAAATCACTGCAGATGGTGACTGCAGCCATGAAATTAAAAGATGCTTATACCTTGGAAGAAAAGTTACAACCGACCTAGACAGCAGAAACATTACTCTGCCAACAAAGGTCTGTCTAGTCAAGGCTATGGTTTTTCCAGTAGTCATGTATGGATGTGAGAGTTGGACTATAAAGAAAGCTGAGCACCGAAGAATTGATGCTTTTGAACTGTGGTGTTGGAGAAGACTCTTGAGAGTCCCTTGGACTGCAAGGAGATCCAACCAGTCCATCCTAAAGGAAATCGGTCATGAATATTCATTAGAAGGATGGGTGTTGAAGCTGAAGCTCCAATACTTTGGCCACCTGATACAAAGAACTGACTCACTGGAAAAGACCCTGATGCTGGGAAAGATTGAAGGCAGAAGGAGAAGCGGGAAATAAAGGATGAGATGGTTGGACGACATTACCAACTCGATGGACATGAGTTTAAGCAAGCTCTGGGAGTCAGTGATGGACAGGGAAGCCTGGCATGCTGCAGTCCATACAGTCGCAAAGAGTCGGATACAACTGAGGGAATGAACTGAACTGAAATGTTTGTATCCCTGTCCAAATTCAAATGTTGAAATCCTCACACCCCAAAGTGATGGTGTTAGGATGTAGAACTTCTGCTCTTGATCTAAGGTCATGAAAGTGGGGCTCTCATGAATGGAATTAATGCCCTTATAAGAGATCCCAGAGAGCTCCCTCTGGGAGCAGTGAGAGGTCAGCAGTGTGAAACTTGCAAGAGAAGTCTTCATCAGAATCTGACCATGCTGGCACCCAGACCTTCCAGCCTCAAGAACTGTGAGAAATAAATGTGGGTTGTTTAGAAACCATCCAGCCTATAGTGCTACAGTAGCCTGAACCGACTAAGACATCTCTAACCTTTTCATCTGAATTCTTCCTCAGGACCACAATCATGTTCAAGTTTCATCCCTGGAAAAGAATAAGAATAGCTTGCTCTGTACCCAGCCATTCCTCCCCTCCAGCCACTGTTTTTTCTTTCCTTTCAGGGGCAAGTCTGTGTAAGAAGTAAAGTATACATGTTATCTGTGCAGCCTCACTTGTTATTCATTCTTCGATCTTCTGTGGCTTCCCTCCTCCCACTCCACTAAGTATTTTAATCTAGGCCATTAATAACCTCTTAGTCTGCAAATTCAGCAGATGCTGCTTCTTGGTCTTTTTCTTATCTGACCTCTCTATGGCTCTTGGCTTTGATAACCACTTCCGCTCTGTGAAAGCCCCTTTGCCTGCGGCTTCTTTGACATCGCCCTCACCCAGTTCCCTTTTGACTTCTCTGGCTATTTATTCCCCATTTCGTTCATGACAGCCTCCTCTGTCTTTATCACTTAGAAGTTGGTTTCTTTAGGGTGCTATTCTGCCTCACTCTTCCCTTTCTACACTCTTCTCCTAGATGGCAACTTGCATTCTTAAAGTTTCAAAGATTGAAGGTAGCTTTCTTGAGAACTGGGGACCTATTCTAGACTTCTCACTTAAGCAGAGCTGAGCTGAGTCATAGGTACTCTGTTAAAATATCCTTCATAGTGGATTAAGCATCTTGTCATATATTGAAATGTGTCCCCCCAAAAGATATGCTGAAGTTCTAACGCCCAATAGCTGTGATTGTGACATTTGAACACAAGGTCTTTGCAGCTGTAAACAGGTTAAGATGAGGTCAGCAGGTGGGCCTTAATGTGATATGACTGATGAACTTCTAAGAAAAGGAAAAGAGACACAGACACAGGGAGGACACCATATGAGGATGGAGGCAGAAGTTGGAGTGATGTGGCTACAAACCAAGGAAGGTCTATGATTGAGAGTGACTACCAGAGGTTAGAAAGAGGCAAGGAAGAATCCTTCCCTACAGGTTTCAGAGGGATTATGTCCCTGCTGATACCTTAGATTTCTAGACCCCAGAAGTGTGAGACAGCACCTTTCTGTGGTTTTAATCCACATGGTTTGTGGTACTTCATTACAGCAGTCTTAGGAAACTAATACAGACGTGTCCCACCATCCTGAAGCTCCTTATCTAAGCAAGCAGTTATCACTTGTAATCTCTTTTGTCTTAACATTTTGCCTTCATCTTTCCCTTAGTTCAGAGGTTTTCAGACTTTCAAATATCATACACCAGTTTGGGTTTTTTAAAATCTGAGTATCAACATTGGGTTTGCAACTTTTAATTTTACCCTTAGTCATTTGCTATAAGGACATTAAAACAAAACAAAAACGAACTACCATTTACTTAAAAGCATCATTTATAAAAGCTAGGACATTTTAACACTAAACTCTCAGAATAAAGTACAGTTCTTTAAACTAAATATTTAATGTTTTATGAAAAACTCATTGCTCTATCCCAACTTTTCCAGTATTGTTTCAGATAAAAAATATATAACCAAAACAGTTAAAAGCACATGGTATGTATGTAACCAAAAAAAAAAAAAAAATCAGTACATAAATATTCATAGCTTTCTTTTCTTTGTTTCCAGCCATCTTCCTATTCCAAGTTCTCTTTGAACATATCATGAAGTTCAGGCATTAATCAGCGAGAGTAAAAACTTGAGAAACAGGAGCTGTAAAGAATAATAAGAATTCCTTCTTAAAAGGAAGAGAATGACCTCTCAAAAGGAAGTTTAGATGAATGAGAAGGTGGGAGAGGCATGGTTAGGTTTCAGAGAGTTGGGGACAGGAGATGAGCTAGGCATATGAAAGAAACTGAAAATAAGATGAGGAAAACGAAATTTTAGGAAATTTGGTCTACACTATGTGTATTCCCTCTTTGATACCTTAAGAGTGTGAGGTAGGGATCTATATTGCTTTAAAATTTCTTTGGAAGGAATGATGCTAAAGCTGAAACTCCAGTACTTTGGCCACCTCATGCGAAGAGTTGACTCATTGGAAAAGACTCTGATGCTGGGAAGGATTGGGGACAGGAGGAGAAGGGGACGACAGAGGATGAGATGGCTGGATGGCATC
>NW_011494899.1:5334007-5334560 GCF_000754665.1 Bison bison bison | reverse complement strand
GCCTCCCCGGCCCAAGACTTTGAGTGTGATTCTTTATAGGACCAGATCACAAGGCAGCCCGGACTTAAAAGGGTTACTTATGACTGCATTCAGAGGAAGTATGGTATAGTGGTTAGGGGTTGGTGCTCTGGAATCAGAAGTTGTGCCTTTGAATCCTGGCCCTACTTCTTCTCTGCTGTGGGCCCACGAGAAAATTACTTTTCTGTACCTCATTTCTCCATTCACTAAAAGGAGAAAACAGTACCCACTTCACTGGATTGTTGGGAGAATCATGAGTTAACACATAAGGCAAGGAGGACAGTGCTTGTCAATTAAACACCCTCAAACGTCTGACAACAATAAAACAGAAATCTATTCATAACCTCCCATCTGCTTAAACATTAACTTTCGCGGCTCACCGTTCCTAAACTTCTTGGCATGGCACTCTCCAAATCTGATCTGCCCTATTTGTCTTAGCAAGCTTAGCTCCGGTCTTCCTCCAGAGTTAGCTACAGCGGGCACGCGGCGCTCGCAGACGCTCGGTCGTGGTCCAGATTCCCTCCTGCCCTCAGAC
>NW_011494899.1:5331260-5333865 GCF_000754665.1 Bison bison bison | reverse complement strand
CCCCCCACCCCTCGCCCCAGCAATGCATACAAAAGAGTAACAGTTTCAGATAGCCTTCCAAATTTGACTCTCCAATGAACCGGACTCAGAGCCCACTGTGACAGCCCTGACTAATTTTTATTCCTAAACTGTGCTTGTATTCCCAAGGCTGTGATCATGAGGGTGTTTGGTAGTTGGCAGATGTAGATGGATTATGCCTGTTTATAAGCAGTTCATTTCAAAAAATGTAAATCCATGACTAGAGAGTAAGTTTTGGAGTTTGGTTTGTTAAATGATCTTTACATTGGACTTCCCTAGCAGGCCAGTGGTTAAGACTGCATTTCCACTGCAGAGAGCACAGGTTCTATCCCTGGTTGGGGAACTAAGATCCCACATGCCCTGTGGTGTGACCAAGAAAAAAAAGTTGTTTTATATGATCTTTATGTTTATTTAAAGATTAAAATATATACCATTCATGGATTAACTAATTTCAAAAGGTGAGAGTACATAAATTGCATGTAATCTTAAAGTTGTAAATAATTTTGAATACCTCATTTGGAAAATATTGGGTTGGCCAAAAGTTTGTTTGAGTTTCCCCATGATGTGTTGCTGAAAAACTCTAACAAACTTTTGGCTAACCCAATTTTTATGATTACTAGTGTTAATGATTATTAGCTTAGTTTGCCATGTGGAAAGCTGTGAATATGGAAGACTAGACTGATTTTCTGTTGGAACACTCATTTTAATTTCAGAATTTATTTGGTTATTTGTCATTTGTCCCCGAAGTAGTTTATTGAAACCTTCTGATTGGATTCAGATTAAAATGTATTGGTATGATATTTTAGTATTTTAACAGGAATGTTTCGTGATTTTGTCTGAGTGTATCTATGCTCTTTTTTTAGGCAAGTCGTTGGTTATGGAAAAAAGTGAAACCCCATCCCCCTTCTTCTGGTTTACCTCCTTGTCCTCGACTGGGACATAGCTTCTCTTTATATGGTAACAAATGCTATTTGTTTGGTGGCCTGGCAAATGAAAGTGAAGATTCAAACAATAATGTTCCCAGGTATGCCAACACTTTTTCAGATCAAATGTTTATTTTATGATTTAGATTAAGAACATGTAATTTCTTCCATCTTTAATTATTAAAAGCAATGAAGCTTATCCCTTTGCATTTGAACCTAACAGTGAACAAATTTGTGTCCATTTGTGATTTTTCCTTAGTCCCTGGAGTATATCACTTTTCAAAACTGTGCCTTTTTTAATCAAATCATCTTACTAAATTGGTATTAATATAACTGCTTGTGGCAGTTATATTGTATATGTTGAGCCATAATGTGTTTTAGTTGTTGTAAGTGATAATGAAAAGTAACAAATGGTTGTTTACAAATTATATTTCTCTGGGAATTTGGTGACAAAAATCTGAATATCAAATGAAGGCCATCATTTCCACTTTTCACATAGGGAGCTGTTAAGAGTGGTTCACACAAGCAAATACCTTTAGAACCAATCCTCTTCTTTTTTCGAACAGAATTAATCACTGCCTCTTTTCTTTTTGCATAATGTTTTGATCACATGGTCATTATAGCATTCAGGATTTGGAGGTTTAGAGTCCACAAGGCTGTTTTCTGATTCACTGCTTACCATGTATGTGTCCTTTAGTGGAAGTAATCTAAGCCTGTTTTCCTTCACTGTGAATGGGAGTGATTAAATCCAGTGTCATTGTGGTTGCTAAATAAGATCATTGGCATAATTTTCAAAGCACTTTCAAGTTGCCATCAGCAATATCAGTAGTTGTCATCACCATTATTAATGTGTCTTTTTATCTACATTAGATTGATTTTAGAGCCTTACCTTTTTTTCCCTACAAACTTAAAAAAAATAACATATGCTAAAACTACGTAGAAAATTTGGAAACTAGAGAAAAAGAGGAAGAAAAAAATGTATCCCCCACACTAATCCAGATACTTTTAGTACATATCTTTTTTCATTTCTCCATTAAGCAGATTTATTTTGAGATACTGACTTGTGAAATTCAAGGAATCAGACAATGTAGAAAGTTCTTTTTCGCAGGATCCCTATTCCCCAACATAGGAAGAAACACATAATTCAATTTGATGTGTATGTTTTGGGACCTTTTTCATATAACACATTGTATTAGTCAGTTTTTGACGTGTTAAGGGTAAGCTTCTCAAGTTTATGCTGCTTGAGAGAATAACTAGATACATGTGATGCTTTTTAAAGCCTTGATTAAAGCCAGCACATTCATTTCTGTTGACATTCCATTGTTCAAAGCAAGCTCTAAGGCCAAGACCTGAGTGGGTGATGCAAGGATACATGTTTTGCTTTCTGGGAGAAGGGACTTGGGAGTATTAATCTGATTCTACTCTTTTTTTTTTTTTAATAAAGTGAGAGCTTTCCTTTTGCTTTATGACTTTGAGTGTTTACTTGTTTGGGTTTTTTTGTTTTTTTTTTTTTACCTTTAATAATATATGTTTGGGTGAACTCCGGGAGTTGGTGATGGACAGGGAGGCCTGACGTGCTGTGATTCATGGGGTCACAAAGAGTCGGACACGACTGAGCCACTGAACTGAACTGAACGGAATATATGTTTACATGGCAGTAGATA
>NW_011494899.1:5328952-5331160 GCF_000754665.1 Bison bison bison | reverse complement strand
AAGGAGTGCGGCTCGGCCGGGTGGCCCAGCTCCCGCAGCGTCCCGGGCCGTAGCTCCGTTTCCCCGGGTTTCCCTCGGGCGAAACCGGCCCCGGAGCGGGGCGCGCCGGCCCTCTGGCAGACGGTCGTGGACACCCCCCTCCCGGCCCGCGCCAACGCTGCTGGCGGACGTAGGCGAGAGAGACAGTTTCCACCCGCCTGGGCCTCTTGCCGAAGTCTCGCCCACTCCGGTGCCCCGAGATCCCTCCCTGTCAAAACCCAACTCCAAACCAGCGCTCCTCGGGGCCTTCCCTGTCTTTGCTTTCCTTCCTTCGTAGGAAGAGAATATAGGGGAAATGAGGAGGGAAAAGGAAAGGCCATTTGGTATTTTCACCCCCAGTTGAGCCCCGTATCTGGCAGGTGGCAGTCAAGATATTTACCCCGTTCTCAGCGCTCTTAACTGGCGGGGAAGTGGTTCGTGGGTGAGACCGGCGCCTGGGTCTGCGCAGTTTGGTGTGTGTGCCCAAGCTCAGCCGTTTGGCGCTCGGCGATCTGGGAGGGCCGTCGGCTTCAGCACCGCTGCGGATGAGAAATGCCTCGGGCCGCGGAGGCCCTTGCCCTTGAGTACCTCTGTGGAATATACGGGAGGTTGGAATGTCATTTTTTTCCCACTTGTAAATGCGCCAACTGTCATAAGAAAGCTGTTTTCTTGGTGTAACGTTAATTGATGAGTTTCAGATCAGCGTCGCGGTCCGTAACTTTTCTCTGGCCGAATAGCTTAACTGTAGCGGTCATTTAGAAATGAATAAAATGGTGGAGTAGGAGAAATTTTTTATTTTCTCACCTTCTCCTCCTTCTGGCACCCCAGCCTAAAAAGTTAGAAAGTTAATCGGTACTTCGGTAGAATGTGAAAATCTTGGCTTTGAAGTTAAGTTAGACCCAGTTTGAATTTTGCTCTGCCAGTTGCTTAGGATCCGCGCTAAAGTTAACCGAAGTGTCAGATTTTTCACTTGTAAAATGGAGAGGATGATACTCCCCAGGTAGGGTTTTTGTTGAGAAATTAAATGATATATAGATCAAGGTTTTTCAGCAGCATGTCTATTGACATTTGAACTGGGTAATTTTTGGTTTTAGGGGGCTTTACTGTGCATTGGGCTTCCCTGGTGGCTCAGAAGGTAAAGAATTGGCCTGCAATGCGGAGACCTGGGTTCAGTCACTGGGTTGAGAAGGTCCCCTGGAGGAGGGCATGGCAACCCACTCCAATATTCTTGCCTGGAGAATCCCCATGCACAGAGGAGCCTGGCGGGCTACAGTCCATGGCGTCGCAGAGTCAGACACGACTGAGCGACTAAGCACACGGGTACTGTGCACTGTAAGATGTTTGGCAGTCCCAGTCCTACCCACTAGCTGCTAGTAGGACTCCCGCCGTCCACTTATGACAGCTAAACATTTTTTATTTGTCTCTGACCGGGCAAAATCATTTCCAATTAAGAACCACTGATATAAACGATCCTTATAAAAGTACATACTCATAGTTTATGATAACTTTATTATAATTGGTTTTCATTTTATTTTGGCTACTAGTTACAAATCAGTGGTTCCTACCAGCTGTTAGAGGAGACATCCCTCCAGGTTGCGCTGCCCATGGATTTGTCTGTGATGGTACCAGAATATTAGTATTTGGGGGAATGGTTGAATATGGAAGATACAGCAATGAGTTATATGAGTTACAAGTAAGTGTATTTCAAATTTATTATCTCAGACTGAAATGTTAATAATGATATTGCTCTTAATTCTTTGAAAGATTGCAAAATATTTCATTAACATGCTGAAGGTAAGTGTGAGCTCCACATTTTATAGCTTCGAGGAAAACGTTTCCACTTCACTAAAAAGCCAAAGTTTCTAATGTAATTCTTTTTCCAATACCCAGTGCAACATTTGTAACATTAAGATATCTGTTACTTAGCATCAGTTGTACAAGTTATATTTGGGCTTTTGTATCTTAGTGCAGTCTTTCTTAAGCTTTAACCTGCAACAGAAGCAGGAGGCGGGTTTGTGAAAACAGATTGCTGAGCCCCGCCCTCAGAATTTCTAAATCAGTATTGTCTACAGAGAATTTGCATTCCTACTAAACTCACACCTGCTGCTGCTGATCCCCAGACCACACCTTTTGGAAAACTTCTGCCTTAGTTATAAAAATTGTTCCTCTAACACTAATAATCCCCGCACC
>NW_011494899.1:5316134-5328852 GCF_000754665.1 Bison bison bison | reverse complement strand
CGTGCTGTGATTCATGGGGTCGCAAAGAGTCGGACACGACTGAGCCACTGAACTGAACTGAACGGAATATATGTTTACATGGCAGTAGATATGGATTGGCCTCTTATTAACAGTGGAAAAGTAGTCTGAGTTATGCAAATTATCTAACCATTCCCCTACAGATGGACACTTAAATATTTCCATTTTGCTATTATAGTTTTTGCATAATGTGAAATTTTTTGTAGGATTGATATTTATGAATGGAATTGGGAAGGAGATGGTGGTGATCAAAGGATACATTTTAACTTTGTTCAGTTCAGTTCAGTTCAGTTGCGAGTCCTGTCTGACTCTCTGTGACCCCATGAACCACAGCACGCCAGGCCTCCTTGTCCATCACCAACTCCCGGAGTTTACCCAAACTCATGTCCATCGAGTTGGTGATGCCATCCAACCATCTCATCTTCTGTTGTCCGCTTCTCCTCCTGCCTTCAATCTTTTCCAACATCGGGTCTTTTCAAATGAGTCAGCTCTTTGTATCAGGTGGCCAAAATATTGGAGTTTCAGCTTCAACATCATTCCTTCCAATGAACATGCAGGACTGATTTCCTTTAGGAAGGACTGGTTGGATCCCCTTGCAGTCCAAGGGACTCTCAAGAGTCTTCTCCAACACCACAGTTCAACAGCATCAGTTCTCTGCACTCAGCTTTCTTTATAGTCCAACTCTCACATCCATACATGACCACTGGAAAAACCATAGCCTTGACTAGACAGTCCTTTGTTGACAAAGTAATGTCTCTGCTTTTGAATATGCTATCTAGGTTGGTCATAACTTTCCTTCCAAGGAGTTAGCGTCTTTTAATTTCATGGCTGCAGTCGCCATCTCCAGTGATTTAGCATGTATCAAATGTTTTTTCCTTTTTATTGTTGAATAATACTCCATTGTACTGATATGTCAGATTTTATTTATCTGTCATCAGTTGATAGACATTTGGATTGTTTCCAATTCGGGGCTCATATAATAATGCTGTTATCATTTGCCTACAAGTCTTTCTATGGATATGTACTCATTGCTCTTGATTAGATACCTAGTAATAGAACTGATGAGGCATGTGGGAAATTTATATTTAACTTTTAAGCACTACTGGACTGTTTTCCAGTGACTACCATTTTACCTTCCCACCAGCAGTGTATAAGGGTTTCAAATTTTCCACATCCTTGCTAACATTTGTTATTGTCTGTCTTTTTGACTGTAGCCAACCTAGTGGGTATAAGGTCATGTCTTACGGTTTTGGTTTGCATTTCCCTATTGACCAATGATGTTGAGTTTCTTTTCATGAGCTTTTTAGCCATTTATATATCTTCTTTGGAGAAATTTCTGTTCAAATCTTTGTTCATTTTAAAATTAAATTGTTTGATATAGATGGCCAATAGGCACAAGAAAAGGTGCTGAACCTTGCTAATTATTAGAGAAGTGCAAATCAGAACAACAATCAGGTACCCCCTCACACTGGTCAGAATGGCCATCATTAAAAAGTCTACAAATAACAAATGCTCGAGAGGGTATGGAGAAAAGGAAACTCTCCTACACTGTTGATGGGAATATGAATTGGTATAGCCACTATGGAAAACAGTATGGAAGTTTCTAAAAAAACTAAAAGTTGTCATATGATCCAACAATCCCACTCCTGGGCATTTTTCCAGAAAAAACTATAATTAAAAAAGATACATTGCACACCTATGTTCATAGCAGCACAGTTCACAATACCCAAGGCATGGAAACAACCTAAATGTCCACAGACAGATGGATGGATAAAGAAGATGTGGTACATATATACAATGGAATACTGCTCGGCCATAAAAAAGAAGGCAGTACTGCTATTTGCAATAACATGGATAGACCTAGAGATGATCATACTCAGTGAAGTAAGTCAAAAAGAGAAAGACAAATACCATATAATATCACTTATATGTGGAATCTAATATATGATACAAATAAACTTATTTATGAAACAGAAGTCGACTCACAGACATAGAGAACAGGCTTGTGGTTGCCATGGGGGAGGGATGGATTGAGAGTTTCAGGTTAGCAGGTGCAAACTGTCATATAGAGCTGGGTAAACAACAAGGTTCTGCTGTGTAGCACAGGGAACTATATTCAGTATCCTGTGATAAACCATCATAGAAAGGAATATAAAAAAATGTATATAGATATGTGTAACTGAGTCACTTTGCTGTACAACAGAAATTAATGTAACATTGTAAATCAACTATACTTCAATAAAATAAATTTAAAAAATAAAATTTAGTTGCTTGTATTCTTATTATTGAGTTGTAAGTCTTCTTTATATATTCTAGATACAAGTATTTTTTTACAAAATCAAATATATGATTTGCAAATATGGATTATGCTTTTAGCATCCTTTTTAAGAACTGTTTGTCTGTCTTCAAGGTCATAAAGATTTGTTCCTCTATTTTGTTCTAAAAGTTCTATAGTTTTATCCTTTACATTTATATCTGTGATTCTTTTTGAGGTAATTTTTATGCCTGAAGTTACTGAGTAAATTCATCCTTTTACATACGGCTATTCAATTTTCCCTTGTAAAGATCATTGTAAAGATTACCCTTTTCTCATTATATTGTTTTGGCATCTTTGTTGACTATCAATTGACCGTAAATGTAAGGGTTTATTTGTAGACTTCTAATTCTGTTCCACTGATCTATATTTCTGGTCTTATGCCAGTACCACACTGTCTTAGTTACTGGAGCTTTGTAGTAAGTTTTGAAATAGGAAGATCTAAGTTCTCAAATTTTATTTGTTTTTCAAGAATGTTTTCGCTATTCTGAATCCTTTGCATTTCTGTGTAAATTTTAGGATCATCTTGCCAGTTTCCGCAAAAAGTTCTCCTAAGATTTTGATAGGGAATATGTCAATATTTGGAGAGTTTCTATCTTATTAGTATTGAGTCTTCTAGTCTATAAACATAGAATGTCTCTACATTTATTTAGATCTTCTTTAGGTTGTTGGTCAGCAATGTTTTCAGATTTTCAGTGTAGTAATCTTGCTCTTATTTTGTTAAATTTATTTTTCATCTTTTATTCTTTTTGACATTGTGACTAGATTTGGCTTCTTAATTTCATTTTTGGATTGTTTATTGCTGCTGCTGCTGCTGCTAAGTCGCTTCAGTCGTGTCTGACTCTGTGCGACCCCATAGACGGCAGCCCACCAGGCTCCCCTGTCCCTGGGATTCTCCAGGCAAGAACAAGGGAGTGGGTTGCCATTTCCTTCTCCAGTGTATGAAAGTGAAAAGTGAAAGTGAAGTCATTCAGTCGTGTCTGACCCCCATGGACTGCAGCCTACCAGGGCTCCTCCGTCCATGGGATTTGCCAGGCAAGAGTACTGGAGTGGGGTGCCATTGCCTTCATTGCTAGATTACAGTTTTTCTTTTTATTACTGTTTTTTATATGTTCTACATATCTATATGTTCTAAATAATACTTTCCAAGTCTTTTGTTTACTCCCCCCCTTTTAAGAGTTTTCCTTTTTCCTTTATCAAGTATGATGATACATATATTTTAATGGCTTTCTGGCTCTGTGTCTTGCTTATTAAGAAGACTTTCCTATCCCAAAACTATAAAAATAATTTTTCTATCATTTTTTCTAGTACATTCACAGTTTTGCTTTTTATGTTTAAAATGTTAATGCACTTGCAATATATTTTTGTAGCTTTTTACTTTTTCTTCTGAATGAATTTTCAGTTCTCCCACAACCATTTGTTAAATAAGCCAATCTTCTTCCACCTCCCCACTGTTTTGAAGTCCCATCTCTGTCATATCTTAATTCTCATAGAAATGGGTCTTTTTCTAGTCTCTCCACCCCAGGGGTTACGAACTACTCTTTGTATGTAAAACTTGGCTTACTGCCTGTTTTTGCTAATAAGTTTCATTGGAACACAGCCATTCCTGTTTATATACATGTTGTCTCTGGCTGCTTTCTTATTAAAAGAACAGAATAGAATTGAACTTATTATATATAAAGTCTAAAATATTTACTATCTAAAAAATAAAATAAAATAAATAAAATATTTACTATCTAGCTCTTTATAGAAAAATATTATCAGCTTTTATTCTAAACTCTATATTCTGTTTCATTAATATACTTAATATTTACCTATCATTAAGTGATGTTTGCTATAAGCTTCCATTATATGCCTTTGGTCAGATTAAGGAAGCTTTTTTTAAAAAAAAATTATATATACATATATATATATATGAAGTATGTTGTTGTTCAGTCACTGAATCGTGTCCAATTCTTTACTTGTTTATGAAATATCATGTCATGTGCCTTGTGCTCAGTTGTGTCCAACTCTTTGACCCCACAGACTGTAACCTGCCAGGCTCCTTTGTGGATGGGATTATGAGGGATAGTTGGATAATATTATATAAGTTTTAAGTGTACAATATAGTGATTCACAATTTTTTGAGGTTATACTCCATTTATAGTTGTTACAAAATATTGGCTATATTCTCTGTGTTGTACAATATATTCTTGTAGCTTATTTTATACCTAATAGTTTGTACCTCTTCATCCCCTCCCTCTATGCCTCCTCCCTTCCCTCTTGCCACTGGTAACCATTACTTTGTCCTTTATATCTGTGAGTCTGTTTCTTTCTTGTTATACTTAGTAGTTTGTTGTATTTTTTTAAGTTCCTGTATATAAGGAAGTTTTCTTAAATCTGTAGTTTGATAATTCATTTTTTTCTCTTTTTAACCAAAAGTGTATGTTGAGCATAATTTAAAAATTTTTTCAAATGGAAAATTTTGTTATTATCACTAATATCTAGTTTTATTACACTCAATTAAAAAAATATGGTCTGTGGAGTTTCTTCTTTTTAGTGATTATTTTTGTGGTCTATTTCACAGTCATTTTTTGTAACCATTCCATAGTTGTTCATAGGATCATGAGTTCTTGACTGTTCTTAAAAGGTTCTTTATTAAATCAGTGTCTTAAATTATTATTCAAAACTGTTTTATGCTGTAGATCTTGGTCATATCAGCTTCTGAATGAGATGTTAAAATCTCCCAGTATGATTGTGAATTTGTGTTTTGTTCCTTATATATATAATTTCAACCTGTGTATATTATTTTGTTACAAACTTACCTTTCGTAAATAGAACTAACAGTTAATTAGTATGAACTGTTTACAGCATACTGGCTGGCATTCATTCTGACCTGTTTAAATCTATGCCATATCAGTTGTTAAATAGTTTTATTATCATCCTTGCTATGCTTCCCTGGTGGCTCAGCTGGTAAAGAATCCACCTGCAATGTGGCAGACCTGGGTTTGATCCCTGGGTTGGGAATATCCCTAGGAGAAAGGAAAGGCTACCCACTTCAGTATTCTGGCCTGGAGAATTTCATGGACTGTATAGTCCTTGGAGTCGCAGAGTCGGATATATCTGAATGGCTTTCACTTTCACTTGTTGTTAATAACTTATAGTTGGATTGGGGTTCTTTTGATTCCTCTACACATTCCCTACCTTGAAGAGACTTTGTCTTATAATCAGGAAGTTTTTTCCTGCCCATGTAATTTTATGTCTTCTATAAACTCTGCTTGTTGTTGCTTCTCCATACCCCTTTGTCTACCTTTGTAGATTTGTAAAAGCTGTGATGAGGGTGAATATTTGTGTAAGTGTATTTATATAATTTTTATTTCCTGTTCTGTGAACTGCCTATTTATACCTTTTACCTATGTCTATTGTGTGATTGGTTATTATCTTGATTTCTTGATTTTATGGGTCTTTATATTAAGAAAATTTAATCTCTTTTCTGTGATGTATACTAAATTGTTTTCAGGTTTTTTTTCTCTTGACACTGTTTATAGTTGTTTTTTCCCTATCCTATTTCTATAGATTATGCTTTTTTCCCCATCTTCCTTTTTCTTGATTTATTGGTTTTTTTTCTGATTCATTCTTTCCTTCTAATGATTTGAAAATTACACATGCTATTTCTGTGCTTCCTTTTGTTGCTTGGAAATTATCACACACATTTAAACCAAAGATATGTTTTCATCTTTGGAAATAGATTATCTGTAGCCTTTTTTTGCTTACTCCCTTTTTTCTGTTTTGTAGCATTGTGAATCTTATTCCAAATGACAATAATGTTAAGAAATTAATTTTTTGATTAGTCTTCCTCAGTGATTATTTAGACCTCACAACCACAGTTATCAACATCAATTTAAATCTAATTATAAATTACTAGTTTATTTGTACAACTATTTCTTTTATTCAGTGTATTCTTTCTTGTATTTCTTTTTATTTTTCATGAATGATCTAGAATCATTTTTTCGCAAAACAAATTATATGGCTAAACTTTGAAGTTTTATATGTTCTGAAATGTTTAATTTTGCCTTCATACTTGAGTAATAATTTGATTACTCAATTTATTGAGAAATAGATTCCTATGAAAATCATTTTGCAGAAAACATAGGAAACATCCATGTCACAGATGAGAAGTCTGATGCCAATTTCTAGGATAAAAAAGCTATGTAGGACATTGCTATGACATTATAGAGTGAAAATTTATAAAGAAAAAAAAGTTGCAAAGCAACATTTGTAGCATACCTTGCTTGTACGTATGTAGCTATCCATAGAGAGAGAGATCTTAAAGGGTATTTACTAATTATTGTCAGTAGTGATTGTTCTGGTTATCTAGTACCATATAATAAATTGCCCCAAAAGTTAGTGATGGAAAATAGCAACCATTGTATTGTGTCCATGGATTCTGTCCTTTGAAAATTCATACGGGAGACATCAGTGATGGCTAGGCCCTCAGATGGGAAGGCTTGAATGGTCACTCCCATGTCTGATGCCTCAGCTGGGATGGCTGAAGGATGGACTCAACTAGGACTGTTATCCTGTGTGCCTGCGTGTGTCCTGTTCAGATGGTGGTTTTCTGACAGTTGAACTTTCATGGAGGTTCAGGATTCCAAATGCAAGTGTTCAGTGGTGAAGCTGCAATGGCCTTCTGTGACTCAGCCCCAGAAGTCACATAGTGTCATTTCACTATACTCTATTAATTAAAGCAGTTGCAACCTACCCAGCACCAAGGGGAGTGGACATAAACCCTGCTTGCTGTAGGGAAGAAGGTCAGGGAATTTGAGGCTATGTTTTAAAACCATCATGGTATTGTCATGGACACGAGTGTTGGCTGTATGGTGACAGGTTTTTTTAATCTCTTCTGTTCACTGTTGATCCCCACAAGAGTGCCTGGTACACAGTAATGTTTGATAAATAGCATTGAATGAATGAGTTATGGGGTTTCTGCTCTCCTAATATTTTTCTGTACTGTATGACTTTTTCACAGTAAGCATATATTATTTTTATAAATAGAAATAAAAAGCAAATAAAAGATATATATTATATTAATGTTTTAATTTCTTTCATTATATCCTAGATATTTAAATGACTTCTATGAGTTGGAGCTACAGCATGGTTCTGGTGTTGTGGGTTGGAGCATTCCAGTGACTAAAGGGATTGTGCCTTCTCCAAGAGAATCCCACACAGCTGTTATATATTGCAAAAGAGATTCTGGAAGTCCTAAAATGTATGTTTTTGGTGGAATGTGTGGTGCTCGCCTGGATGATCTATGGCAACTTGACTTGGGTGAGCTTAAGTTGATTCAGGCTTAGAAATTCATTATGATTGATAAAGGCAAATATAAAAATTGCCTTGGAAAATATTTTTATTACAGTATTGAGTTGTACTTAGATTTAATATGCATGATTGCTGATGAGTCAAGTTGAACAAATGAATGTTTGATTTATGATAGTGACACTCCTGGGCTCCCTATAAGTAGAATCACCATATGTTCTGGTTTGCCTTTAATGGTCCTGTTTTATGCTTATTGTCCCATGTAATTATCAGTAGTACCTCCTTTCACTCTGTAAAGTGTCCCAGTTGAGGATGATTGAATTTCTGTGGTTACCCTGTCTATAGTAAACTTGGCATTAGTAATGGTACAGCTGGTCGATAAAAAAAAACCCTTGCATAGCTATTTTAAGGTACTGTAGGAATGAATATTTGGAAGATGCATGTGCTGTCACTTCTGAGTGTCTTCTGCACAATGTGCTCTTACTTAAAATGTTAAAAACTTTAATCTAGTCTTAATTCAAAATTGTTTGCACCCTAAATACACCTCTCCATTGCAAATACTAACATTCAAGTATAAATAGATTGCTGTGATTGACAATTTGTGTCAGTTGGAAATGTTTAAGATGAAATTCAAATAATGGTTTTGAAACATTTTAGCTTCATTTTGGTAGGTCCCTTTTTTAAAAAATTTCTGGAAGTTGAGGTAATTCTCTATTATTAGATTAAGTTGCTAATATACTTGTTTTTATTTTTAGAAACTATGTCATGGTCAAAACCAGAAACTAAAGGGACAGTGCCACTTCCACGAAGCCTTCATACAGCCAGTGTTATAGGAAATAAGTATGGTGTTATTTTGTATTTTGGTCTTTTTTTCTTTTTAACAAACTTAAGAAAGATATGTACAAAGAAGAGTGATGCTGCTAGTTTCTTGAAGATGATTTGATAATGCTTGCTTGCACTAACTGAAACCAAAATAATATGTGCACAGGAGCTAAAGTAGCATGCATTTTCTTGTCACACTCTTTCTTCTGCTTCTTTGTATTCCTTACCTCATGCACAGAGTAGGTATTACATAAGGGTAAGGCAGGGTGATGTCAAACTTATCCGTCCTCCATCAATAGATTTGACACATGTAACTCATTGTTTCTTCTTACACATTTTTGGTAGTGCTTGATTCATACTCAGGTGTATATTTAGCTTCTGTGTTTAATGATTATACTTTGGATGGCATTATGGATAGAAGGTGAACTCTGTAACCAGATTACCTGAATTCAGGTCTCAGCTTGGATACTTGTACTGTCTGTTCAGGGGCAAAGAAACTTAATCTGTCTGTACTTCAGATTACTCGAGTATCAGTCAGTTCAGTTCAGTCTCTCAGTCATGTCCGACTCTTTGTGACCCCATGGACTGCAGCACACCAGGCCTCCCTGTCCATCACCAACTCCCAGAGTTTACTCAAACTCATGTCCATTGAGTCAGTAATGCCATCCAACCATCTCATCCTCTGTCATCCCCTTCTCATCCCGCCTTCAATCTTACCCAGCATCAGGGTCTTTTCAAATAAGTCAGCTCTTCACATCAGGTGGCCAAAGTATTGGAATTTAAGCTTCAGCATCAGTCCTTCCAATGAATATTCAAGACCAATTTCTTTCAGGATGGACTGGTTGGATCTCCTTGCAGTCCAAGGGACTCTCAAGAGTCTTCTCCAACACCACAGTTCAAAGCATCAATTCTTTGGTGCTCAGCTTTCTTTATAGTCCAACTCTCACATCCATACATGACCACTGGAAAAATCATAGCCTTGACTAGACAGACCTTTGTTGGCAAAGTAATGTCTCTGCTTTTGAATATGCTAAGTTGGTCATAACTTTCCTTCCAAGGAGTGAGCATCTTCTAATTTCATGGCTGCAGTCACCATCTGCAGTGATTTTGGAGCCCCAAAAAATAAAGTCAGCCACTGTTTCCACTGTTTCCCCATCTATTTGCCATGAAGTGATGGGACCAGGTGCCATGATCTTTGTTTTATGAATGTTGAGCTTTAAACCAACTCAAGTATAAAATGGGGATAACAGTAAAACCTCCTTCACAAGGCTCCCATGAGGACTGAATGAATCAGTACATGCAAAATGCTTCCAACAGTGCCAGGTACATAAAGAGCACTCCTTCAAGGTTAACTGTCATCAACAAGTTCCCTTTTTTATGCAACACTGAGCCAGGATTAGGAATAGTGTTTCAAGTAGAATTTAAGTAAGTACTTATCTCTGTAGAGACTTTATCTTAAAGGTAATCTTTTAGGAGACAACAGTTATAATTTAGAACCTCATTAGTTCTTCTCAAAAATAACCATAAGCAAAATCTAATAAGATATTCATTTTTTTAAACAGCAGAACTCTTTTATAAAATGTGGTTTTCTACTGGAACTATAATATAGAAAACATTTTAAAAAACAGAGCTTCTCTGGTTGGTGTGAGGCTACATGGCCTAATCTCTGCCTGATGAGCCTTACCTTTTCAGTAACCACTGGGTATGTCTCAAGAACCTTTAGGGCTCTGAGGAACATAGTTTAATGTTTTTTGTTTGATGATATCAGTGACCAAAGTTATATGAAACTGAATTCTCTTTGGTTACTATACACATCAATTCTAAATTTGACTTTCAATGTCCTGCTTCTGGCTGAGGTACCCCTTAGTATATTGCATACAATATTGATTTTTAAATGTGTTATAATTGAAATATTTCCTACTTTAAATAACTGGCCAGAGAGCAATTATTTTGATTCTGTATGGCTTCATAAAATTATAAACTCTAGAATGAAGACCACTTTATTCATTATCGTATTTGCATTTCCTTGACAGTGATAAGTGATAAGTGATTTTAAAAAGAAAACCAGCTCCTTTATGTTTTCCTTTTGTTGTTCAGGATGTACATCTTTGGTGGATGGGTTCCACATAAGGGGGAGAATATTGAGACTTCACCTCATGATTGTGAATGGAGGTGTACCAGTTCATTTTCTTACCTGAATCTTGGTGAGTCTTTTAAGAATTATTTACTAAAATAAAATTTATTAATAAAATAATTTTTATTATTTTGTCATTTAAGAGAAGTTGATCAGTCATGGATATTTCTATGTTTAGATACAGCAGAATGGACAACCCTAGTATCAGATTCTCAGGAAGATAAAAAAAATTCAAGACCAAGACCAAGAGCTGGACACTGTGCTGTTGCAATTGGCACTCGATTATATTTTTGGAGTGGAAGAGACGGCTACAAAAAAGCACTGAATAGTCAAGTTTGCTGCAAGGATCTTTGGTATCTTGATACTGGTAGGTAAGAGTATTTAACAAACAAAGTTTTTCCTTAGATAAATAATCAAGTAATGTCTATCTTTTGAGCTCGCTATCATGTCACTACCTCTCTTTTTCATAATTAAAAATGAATGGAAGAAATGATATATATAGATATTTTCCATTCTAGAGGAGTTTCTTAATTTCCCTTTCCTTGAGTTTAGAGTGAATTTAGTGACTCCCATCTGAAGAGTAGAGTATGGAAAGAGAAAACTAGTAGCTTTGCAGTGTAGAAACCTGGTAAGCATCACCTTAAGTAATCAAGGTCAGTATCACCAGTGATAAGTTGTGTTGGTATCAGTTAGTCCCTGCCTCCCATATCATGTGATAAGAAGATACTTCACCTCTGTGGTACTTTTCCCCAAAATGCATAATACCGTTCTAAATATGAGGACATATCAGACAAATCCAAACTGAGGGACATTCTAGATGTTTTACAGGATATGTGAACAATATTGTTCAAAAGTTTAAAGTGATAAAAAACAAGGAAAGACTAAGAAATAGTCACAGATTAGAGGAGACTAAGGAGATATGATGATTAAATATAAGGTGATATCCTGGAACAAAAACCATTTATTGAAAAAGTGGTAAAACCTGAATAGTCTGTAGTTTGGTTAATAAATAGTGTTGTTTAGTTGTTCAGTTGTGTCCAGCTCTTTTGCAACCTCATGGACTGTGTAGCCTGCCAGGTTCCTCTGTCCATGGGATTTCCCAGGCAAGAATACTGGAGTGGGATGCCATTTCCTTCTCCAGGGGATCTTCCTGACCCAGGGATTGAACCTGTGTCTTCTGCATTGGCATGTAGATTCACCACTGAACCACAAGGGAAGCCTTGATAAATACTGTTATTCCAGAGTTCATTTCTTAGTTTTAACAAGTGTATTAGCATTAGGAAATAATGAGTAAAAGGTATATGGGAACTCTGCAATTCTATAAATCTAAAATTGTTCCAAAATAAAAAGTTTTTTTAAGAAGTATTATAATAAAAAACAATTTTTAGTATAGAACTCACATCCATTTTTCCATAAATATTTATTGATTTATTGGTTGACAGCTGTGAATAGGAACTGTTCTAAATGCTGAGAATAAATCAGTGAATAAGACTGATAACATCTGTCCTCTCAAAGAACTTATATTCTATAAGAGAGTGTGAGGATAGAAGGTTGATGGGCAGTTATCAGACAAATAAACAAAATAAATTTAGTTTTGGGTAAGTATCTGAAGACAGTAAAATAGAACAATAAGATAGTATTGGGAGGTACTAGGAATGGGGTGAAGTGGGGTGGCTACTGGAGAATGGGTAGTCAGGAAAGGGTGAACTGGCATTTGAGATGTAATCCAAATGAAGAGGGCATGACAACCCATTCCAGTATTCTTGCCTGGAGAATCCCATGGACAGAGGAGCCTGGCGGTCTACAGTCTATAGGGTTGCAAAGAGTCGGACATGACTGAAGCGATTTAGCACAGCACAGCACCAAATGATGAGAGAGTGCTATCCATGTAAAAAACGGGGAGGGGACACTACAGGAAGTATGGAAAGCAAGTATGAGGGCCCTGAGATGGGAATACCTGGCATGTTTGGCACTAGATCTGAGCTGAGTAAAAGAGTGTAGGCATGGAGATTAGAGTGATGACCACAGGGCAGATCATGTAGGACCTGGAACATCATGGTCAAGATTGCATTGTTTTTAAAATACAATGGTAGAGGGATTTATTAGTTTGGAGGAGAGATGTGTCATAATCTGAT
>NW_011494899.1:5295244-5316034 GCF_000754665.1 Bison bison bison | reverse complement strand
TTGTCAATGAACTTGTGTGGAAAATAAATTGTAGGGGGCAAAAGTAGACACAGACAAAGAGGCTTTTGCAGTCGTCAAAGAAATCTTCGACTCTAGAGGTGGAGAGAGTGGAGAAGTTTGAAATGTATTTTACACTTCTTGTTAACAGAACTGACTGATGAGTTGGTGTGGCAGTTGACAGAAAGAGAAAAAAACGATGACGTTTTTACCTTGAATAATGTGGCATTATTTCCATTTACTGAGATGGGAAAGATTGTGGAGAAAACAGGCTTGTGGAGAAAATGAAAAGTTCCATTTAAACCTTGCTAAGTTTGAAATAAGGAGATCAGTTAAGCAGTTGAGGGAATAAAGAAATCTGGAAGGCAGTAGAGAAATCAGATCTGGAGACATAATATGTGTTGTTTTATGAGAAAAGCAGTTATAAAACATACCTATGATTCCAGTTTTTGTTTTAAGTGTATAAACAGGAAAATCTGTAAGGGTATACTGTGTACCAAAGTGATAATAGCTAAGAGGTGAGAGTATACATTTTTTAAAAAGGTTTTCTCTCTTATCTGTATTTTCTGCAGTAGCATGTGTTGCTTTTATAATGTAGAAAGTTTAATTTTAAAATTAAGATTTAAAATTTTTTCAAGATACTTGAAAAAGTAATAAATGGAACAATTAAGTTAGAGGCTAAATGCTTTCTATGCAAAAAGTAGAAAAATGAACATATTAGGCTAGGAGTTAGGAAAAAAATACAGAAAATTGAACTTATGATTCATCTTTGAAGTTGGGAATTATGAGCTGATGTCTAAGAATAAGATTCTAATCAGTCTCTGAGATTAAAAGAAAAATGTGCACATATAAATTTTTTCCAGTAGCAACTATGTTACTCTAACAAGATTATCTAAGAGATCTGAGACTTTTAAAAGATAAAAAATCACTGTCTCTGAATGGCCAGTTTTTCATAAACCTTTCCATAAAAGGCTATAGACAGGAATATCTGTCTAAAAGTAATCATGGCCACTATCATGAAGATAAAATTTAGATTTTGCTTTTTCTCTTGCTAACTTGGCATCAGTTTGGGTAGGGGAGGGATATAAAGATTCTTCATCTTGCCTTTTTTTTAAACTTTTAGTTAAGTTTTGTGCACTTGAGAACATATAAAGATTAGTATACTTCCATAAGATGTTTTAAAAAATGAAAAACAGCAGTCTTTTGCTCCCACTTTCCTCCCATCTTACTTGTTTCACAAGCATGTGCTTTCAGGTTTGTTAAACAGTTCCTATGGTATTTACCTTCATAGCTCCATATGACATGAATATATTACTCTTTTTTCAGTTTAGTCATAATATGCTCATTTTTCAAACTGTGGAAGTCATGGAAGTCAAGGATTTCTCACTTCTTCCCACCACTCCTTACCTCTCTCCTATGCACCTTTTCTAACCCCCACTCTCTCAGTCTGACTGATTATGATCACACCATCATTTTGTTAGATGAGAGTTCAGTGTTTTACATTCAGTTCAGTTCAGTTGCTCAGTCATGTCTGACTCTTTGAGACCCCATGAACTGCAGCATGCCAGGCCTCCCTGTCCATCACCAACTCCCAGAGTCCACCCAAACGCATGTCCATTGAGTTGATGATGCCATCCAACCATCTCATCCTCTGTTGTCCCCTTTTCCTCCTGCCCTCAATCTTTCCCAGCATCAGGGTCTTTTCAAATGAGTCAGCTCTTCCCATCAGGTGGCCAAGGTATTGGAGTTTCAGCTTCAACATCAGTCCTTCCAATGAACACCCAGGACTGATCTCCTTTAGGATGGACTGGTTGGACCTCCTTGCAGTCCAAGGGATTCTCAATAACCTTCTCCAACACCACAGTTCAAAAGCATCAATTCTTGGGCGCTCAGCTCTCTTTATAGTCCAACTCTCACATACATACATGACCACTGGAAAAACCATAGCCTTGACTAGATGGACCTTTAACCATATAAACATATTAACAGGTAAGCTATGTAGAATACCTAGAGAGGTGATTATCTCTCTTGTACAACTTCTTCATTTGCTTTGGATTAGTAATGGTCACCTTGTTTTAGATTTGTATATATTTACCACTAATTCAGTCTATGCTCTCTTGTTTAAATCTTCTCTCATTATGGTTAGATGCATCAGATATTCTATCAGGTTTCCTCACCTTGAAGAAATTTCTCCTCCTCCAATCTGGGATGTAAAGGGTATATTGGAACTCTGCCTTCTACAGATTAAACACACCTATCCTCTTAGAGTTTCCCTTCATCATCTTCCTGAGGATGTCTTTGGCTTATCACCTGTGCTGGATTCCCTGCTTCCTGGATCTCTTATTTTCCCCTTTCTTAGTTTACTTCCTCATTTTTTGTAGAACACATCCCAGGAAAAGGGTGCATAGGTGATATATTTATTTTGAGATTTTGCATTGTTTGAAAATACATTCAGTATTCCTTCCCACCACATTGGCAGTTTGAGTGGAAATAGAGTTGTATATTGGAAGTCATTATCCTTCAGAATTTTGGAAGCTGGGGAAAATATTTTTCGAAAGGTGTTATATTGTATTCAAACTTCTGGTGTTTTTGTTGAGAAGTCTAAACCACTTCTGATTTTTGGCCCTTTTAAATGTGAACTTCCCCCTCATGCTTAATAGCTTTTAGGATTTTTTCCTTGTCACTACTGTTCTTAAATTTTATGATATGTGTTGTGTGTCTTGTTGTGTGTCTTTTTTTAATTCCTTGTGTTGAGTACTCAGTGAGTCCATTCAGTCTGGAAGCTCATGTTCTTCAGTTGTAGAAATTTTCTTGATTTATTTCACTGATTTACACCCTGCTGCTTTCTCTATTTTTCTTCATGTAACTTCTGTTATGTGGGTGGTGTATCTTCTGGACTTGTCTATTTGTCTGCTTTTTCTTAGGTATGGGTTGCCTTACTTTGAGACACATAAATAAACTGAGTTGTGAATAGGATCATGGAGGAATTTACATGGGAGTAGTTGAAGGAACTTGGCTTAATTATCCTGTAAAATAGGGTCATAAGACTTTTTTTGGTAAAGACCCAGAGGGTAGATATTTTAAGTTTTGTGTGCCATATGATCTCTGTTATCGAAGTCACTCAGTCATGTCCGACTCTTTGCGACCCCGTGGACTGTAGCCCACCAAGCTCCTCCGTCCATGGGATTCTCCAGGCAAGAATACTGGAGTGGGTTGCCATTTCCTTCTCCAAGGGATCCTCCGTCCATGGGATTCTCCAGGCAAGAATACTGGAGTGGGTTTTCATTTCCTTCTCCAGGGCATCCTCCCGACCCAGGGATTGAACCCAGGTCTCCCACATTGCAGGCAGATGCTTTAACCTCTGAGCCACCAGGGAAGCCCCCATGATCTCTATTACAACTACTCAACTCTACTGGTGTAGCATAAAAGGAGTCATGTTGTTGTTTAGTTGTTTAATCCTGTCTGACTCTTTTGCAACCCTGTGGACTGTAGCCCTCCAGTCTCCTTTGTCCGTGGGATTTCCCAGGCAAGAATACTGGAGTGGACTGTCATTTCCTTCTCCAGGGGATCTTCCCTACCCAGGGATAGAGATCTTCCCTACTCTTTCCCTTCCCTTCCCTTCAAACCCACAGGGAAGCCCAAAAACTGGACTCATAGACAATGCATAAACAAATGAACATAGGTGTATTTCAGTAAAACTTTATTTACAAAAGTAGGCATAAACTGGATCTGGCCCATGAGCCATAGTTTGTTTTTGCTGACCCCTATTCTAAAAGATATAAAGAGATAGATATTAGACTTGTTATATAAAGATTATAACTTACAGATTTCGGCTCAGTGAACTGAAACTGTTAGGCGTTCAGTCGTGTCCAACTCTCTTTGTGACTGCATGAACTGTGACCCACCAGGCTTCTCTGTCCATGGAATTCTCCAGGCAAGAATACTGGAGTGGGTTGCCATTTCCTTCCCCAGGGGATCTTCCCAACCCAGGAATCAAACCTGAGTCTTCCGCTGCAGGCAGATTCTTTGCCCTCTGAGCCACCAAGGAATTTCAACTGACTAGAAGAATAGATTTTCCTTATGTAACTGTCTAGAGATGGAATATACTGCTCTGGGATTTGTGAGTTCCCTAATTTGGTAGGTAAGCAAAAAGAAAACTGGGATATTGTAGAAGTAATTTTAGGTACTTTTTTCCAGTTCTAAGAGTCCATGATTGTAACTTGTTTTAGAAATGTTGGTAATATTTTATGCCAAAATAATTACCTGTTTTGAGTAGTACAAGTTTTGATAAGAAGGTATTAACTTCAAAGAAGTTATGTTTTTCCAAAATATCAGCTCTAAATCATATTTGCTAACATTAACAGTATTTCTAACATGTATTCTCTTGGCTTAAAATTGGCTCATAAAATTAAAAGCTCCTGAAGAAGGTAAAATATTTATAGCTGTAACTGTCAAGTACTTGGTTTTCCCCCCTCTTCTAGGATTAATTTTTTTTTTTAATTTGGTGACTCAGCTTAGACCTGGATTATTTTGTTTGTAGTTTTATTTGCATAAGTAATTAGATAAATACATTGAATCAGAACTCTAAATTATTTTCATTTGACCTGCTATAGCTTTTCTTATCTGAGTAAATTTTTTCCCTCTTAGTGAACAGATGAAATATTCATTGCTTTTATTGTTTTCAGAATTCCAGGTCTGTACAAACTATATAGAGAAACTGTTGATACATTTGAAACTTAAATACTTAATCCAGTTTTGTTCTTTAGAGAAACCACCGGCACCATCACAAGTACAACTGATCAAAGCCACTACCAATTCTTTTCATGTCAAATGGGATGAAGTGCCTACAGTCGAGGGCTATCTTTTGCAGTTGAATACAGACTTGCCATACCAAGCTGTATCATCAGATCCTTCAGCATCACCAAATATGCAAGGTAGTATAATTTTCACACTTAGAGCATGTATGCTCATATGCTTTATGAAAAAAAGATAACTATAGAAAAGCTTGTGATTAGATCTGGTTTAAGAAATGTTATGCTATGATGTTTCCTACCTGGTAAATCAACTATGTTTCAACTCTGAAACTTGGCTGTATTACCATCATGATATAGTAGAACACATACATATGTAGGGTAGAATGTTTTTTTTGTAGTTCATTTCGATGTGCTTTCTTAATTTGACATGATACTTGTTTAATTAGTTTTTGTAAATATTTCAGCTTTCAAAAATATTTTTAACTAACAGGCATTTGGAAAGTAAAAGCAAATTTAATTTTACATGTTCTTCCAAAAAGGATTTAAATCAACTATTAAGCAGACTATTAAGAAAACAGATAAACTTTGATAGTTACTACTTTTTAAACCTTTAATATGTAACTTTTAAAAATATTTGATTGTAACATATTTTCTTGGAAGTTTATTTATAGCATATCAGTCTGAACTTTCCTATTCCTACAGGAGTCAGGATGGACCCTCACAGACAAGGCAGTAATAGCATCATTCCTAACAGTGTAAGTTGAAAAAATGTATAATGGTAAATGAATGTTTATGGTTATAGTGCCAGTTTTTATTAATATTTTATATTACCTTAGGATAGGGAGTCTCAACCATGGCTATACATCACATTCACCTCTGAGATGAAAAACAAATAAACACAGGTTCCCATGCCTTTCCCCAGATCCAGTGAAACAGAATCTTTAAGATGATGAACAGGTAACTGTTTTTAAGGAAAGCTCTGCATATCATTGTGACAGTAGCCTGAATTAAGAACCCTTGGCTGGGAGATTGAAGTCTCATTGCACATAGTATCAGAGGCTAATATACACATAAGCATACACACCATATATATTTAAAAAAATAAATTTAGGTGGTACTACAAGGTTTATAATAAAAAGCAACAGTCCCCTACTCTGTTCCTATTTGCTCTTGATCCTGCCTCTCTAGAAACTACTACTTTCAAATATTTTATCTTTCTTCTGTATCTACCTTTATGCGTATAAATAAAATCCTTGTGCTGCCACTTCCTGACTTTCTAGTTTTAGATCAATTGTCTTCAATAATGGAAGATGAAGATTTTTTTTGTCTCTTAAAATATTGCTGTTTCCTCCCCTTTCTCTTCACATGCACTTATAATATTTTTAGTTGAATCATTATGTGATATTTACATTGTGATGATGACATACTCAGAGCTGAGCCCTGTAATGTGCTATGAACATTGTTCCTTTTTCATGTAATTTTTTGTTTTTCTTGGCATTGTTAACTGCCTTACTCTTTCATTTGCTTGATTTTCTTCTTGCCTATCATTAATTCAT
Source organism: Bison bison bison (assembly GCF_000754665.1). Lineage (NCBI taxonomy): Eukaryota > Metazoa > Chordata > Mammalia > Artiodactyla > Bovidae > Bison > Bison bison. Next base: position 5,309,727 of record NW_011494899.1, on the reverse strand, counting down.
ACTCTGATTTTCCAATAAAATAATAAAACTCAAAATATTTGAACATATAGTTTCTTTTTTCTTTCTTTACCACCCCTTTGCCCCCATAACCATCCCTACAGAAACCTCTGTCTTGATGCTCTAGTTTGTACTAATTCTTCTCTAAGTCTGCTACTCAGCTGTAATCTTAAAACTTCCATTTGTTTCTTTTTTAAAAAACAAATTTTATTTATTTTTAAATTTTTGGCTGTGCTAGGTCTTCTTTGCTGCATGTAGCCTTTCTCTAGTTGTGGCTAGTAAGGGCTGCTCTCCAGTTGTGGTGCATGGGCTCTTTTTCCTCTCCCCTTTTTTCTTATTTTTTAATTGGAGGAAAATTTCTTTACAATGTGTTGGTTTCTGCTGTACAACAGTGTGAATTAGTCATAAAGAATTTGCCTGCCAATATAGGGGACATGGGTTCAATCCCTGGTCTGGGAAGATTCCACACACTGCAGGGCAATTAAGCCTGTGCACCACAGCTACCAAAGCCTGCGCTCCCCAGAGCCAGTGCTCCTCAACAAGAGAAGCCACAGCAGTAGCTGTGGCACACAGGCTTAGTTACTCCACAGCATGTGGAATCTGCCCAGACCAGAGACTGAATCCATGTCCCCTGCAGACAACTTCTTAACCACTGGGCCACCAGGGAAGTCCCCGTTTGTTTTTTATTGTAAGCTTCTTTTATCTCTTTTCTGTGTTGGAGCCTATGTTTCTTGATCTCACGTCATTCTCTTTTTTTGATATTCTCCAATAGTTTCCTGAGAAAGGGAGTATGAAAGGTAAACTTTTTAAGGTCTTCCATATCTGAAAATGCCTCTTCTCTGTTTACATTTGGTTGGTAGTTTGGCTGTGTTATAGAATTCTATATTGGAAATGTTTTCCTGAGAAACTGAAAGGCATTTTTCTACTGTCTTGTAGCATTCAGTGATGCTGTTAAGAAGTCGGATGCCACTTGGATTCCTGATCATTTACATGAGACCTAATTGTTTCATTTTAATCCCCAGTTCTCAGAAATTTCAACAAGGATGTACCTTACAGTGTATGTCTTTGCTTTATTCACTGTGCTGTCCCTTCAATGGCCTGTGTCATTCTGGGAACTTAGGGCTTTCATTACTGATTATTTCTTCTTTCCACATTCTCTTTTTTTGGTTACTCCTGTTATTGAATGATGGTACTCCTGAACTAATCCTCTGATTTAACTTTTTATTTTCTATCTTTTCTTCTGTCTGGTCTGCTTTCTGAAAAGTTTCTTCATTTGTATTATAAATCTCTTATTCAATTTTTAAATATATTCAGCCACATAGTTACTCTCTAAAAGCCTGATCCTACTCTTTCTTTCTTTTATGGCATTTTATTTTTGCTTCAAAAATATAATATCTCTCTTATCTCTTCAAGAATTATGCTTCTTTAAAAAAAGGTTGAGTTATATTCTGCTCTCAGCATTATTTCTTTTTTTCAAGCTCCCTTTAAAAAAAGTTGGTCTTGGACTTCCATATTAGAGCCTGTCAACAAATGTCTGGTGATGCTTAGTATCCTTTCATGTTTAAAGTGAGGCATTAAAAAGGAGCTTGGAGGCTGTCTTAGTCCATTTGGTCTGCTCTAGCAAAATACCATAGCCTAGATGGCTTATAAACAAGAAAAATTTATTTCCTGCATTTCTGGAGTCTGGAAGTCCAAGATCAGGGCACCTGTATGGTCGAGTTCTGGTAAGGAACCTCTGCAGGGTTGCACACTGCTAACTTATCATTGTATCCTCACATGGTGGAAGGAACAACTGATCTTTCTTGGCCACTTTTATAAGGGCACTAGTCACAGCCCAAAGGTGCTGCTTTCTGATAACATTACCTTGGGGGTTAGATTCAACATATAATTGCAGGGGACACAAATATTCAGACCATAGTGGCTCTATGCATATGGGCATGTTTGGTTAGTAGACCTTAAGGAGGGTTTCTGAGTGAGAATCCACAAATACTAGTATCTTTTCTCTTGGACCATTGGGTTTCCTCTGAGACTTCTCCAGCCTCTTGCTTACGGGTTTTAAGCCTGGAGCTTAATGCAGGGTAAGCGGTATGTCTCTGTTCAGTGTACAGACTTAATCCCCATTTTCAGTAGGTTGCCTGTTCTCCAGCCTCACCAGAGATACTGTACCACAGTCCAGAGCCTCCCATTTCAATCTTTGTGCCTACCTTCCTTCTTCAGTTAGAATGGAGGTGTGGAATTTGTTTGCCTTTGTATACTGGAAGAGCAGAGCTGGGGCTACAACTACTTTTTTTTTAAGTTTTAAATTTAATTTTTAATTGAAGGATAATTGCTTTATAGAATTGTGTTGGTTTCTCCCAAACATCAGCGTGAATCAGCCATAGGTATACATATGTCACCTCCCTCTTGAATCTCCTTCCCACCTCCCTCCCCATACAACCACTGTTTATATAGTCTTCCATACAATGGTCCTCTGGTGTTTATTTCCACTCTGTACTTCAGCCTCCAAAGAACCTGATGCCTCCAATTTCCAAGCCTTTCTGGGCTCTTTAGCAAAAATGGTTCACCTGTCCATGACTTTCCATCTACAGGCTCTTAGCTTCAGCCTTTTCTGCTTTATAAAGGCATGCCTCATTTTTTGCACTTCACTCTCAGATAGTATGACATGGGGAGTTCATAGTGAAATAAACTTGAGGTCAAATTCTTGCTTTGCTGCTTGCTGGCTACTTGATCATGGGTATGTTATCTAACATCTCTGAGTCTCATTATTTTCCATTTATAAGCTAGGGTGATATTATCCAATTTATAGAATTCTTGTGAAAATTAAGTGAGATTCAGACTTTATAATATGTATCATGGAGCCTATCAAGTAGTATAATGGTCCCTAATGGTTGTGCATATCATCATCATCATTTATTAACACTAGCATAATCACCATCAATTAGAATGGAGGTAGAGTGTGTATTGGGCTTCCCTGGTAGCTCAGCTGATAAAGAATCTGCCTGCAAAGCAGGAGACCCTGGTTCAATATGTGAGTTGGGAAGATCCCCTGGAGAAAGGAATGGCTACTCACTCCAGTATTCTGCCTGGAGAAGCCCCATGGCCAGAGGGGCCTGGCGGGCTACAGTCCATGCGGTTGCAAAGAGTCACACATGACTGAACGACTGAGCCCAGCACAGAGGGCATATTATGAACAAGTATCCTTTGAGCCATGAGAAATTATAATTGACTATAGTTCTAATTGACATTAAAGATGGAGACAGAAAAGTAACAAAAAACAGATGACTAAGAAGAGGCAGGAAATATTGGGGTATTTGAATGAAGCCAGATCACTTTTATGGTTCAGCAGACCTAAAGTTATTGCTATATAATAACTGATATTTACATTGGTGATTTGAATTACCAAAAGGTTTAAATGTGTTTATTATAGTATCTTTAAGAAAATAAACAGGTGATTAGGAAGATTGCTATCTAAAATGTTTAATGGTGAAGAATATTGATATATGTATGTATTAAATCTTGATGCCTGTATGGAAAACTCAGTCATACAAAATAATTCGTATGCTTGAAGGTTTCATGTAACAGATTTTTCTTTTAGGATTCAAAAGATCTTTAGTAAGGGCTTCCCAGGTGGTGGTGCTGCTGCTGCTGCTAAGTCACTTCAGTCGTGTCCGACTCTGTGTGACCCCATAGACGGCAGCCCACCAGGCTCCCCTGTCCCTGGGATTCTCCAGGCAAGAACACTGGAGTGGGTTGCCATTTCCTTATCCACTCAGGTGGTGCTATAGTTGTGAAGAATCTTCTTGCCAGTGCAGGAGACATAAGAGACACTGATCCCCAGGTGGGGAAGATCCCCTGGAGGAGGGCATGGCAACCCACTCCAGTATTCTTGCCTGGAGAATCCCATGGACAGGGGAGCCTGGCAGGCTACAGTCCATGGGGTTGCAAAGAGTTGGCAATGACTGGAGTGACTTAGCACACACACAAAATCTTTAGTATACATGTCTAATCTTGTTAAGAAAATTTGACCAGAATGTTAAACTCAGTACCTTGGGAGTTGTCACCTATTCAGTTCAGTTCAGTCGCTTAGTCATGTCCAACTCTTTGAGACCCCATGGACTGTAGCACACCAGGCCTCCCTGTCCATCACCAACTCCTGGAGCTTACTCAAACTCATGTCCATCGAGTTGGTAATGCCATCCAACCATCTCATCCTCTGTCGTCCCCTTCTCCTCCTAGTTTCAGTCTTTCCCAGCATCAGTGTCTTTTCCAAGCAGTCAGTGCTTTGCATCAGGTGGCCAAAGTATTAGAGTTTCAGCTTCACCATCAGTCCTTCCAATGAATATTCAGCACTGATCTCCTTTAGGATTGACTGGTTTGATCTCCTTGCAGTCTAAGGGACTCTCAAGAGTCTTCTCCAACACAAAAGTTCAAAAGCATCAATTCTTTGGCGCTCAGCCTTCTTTATGGCCCAACTCTTACATCCATACATGACTACTGGAAAAAACATAGCTTTGACTAGAGGGACCTTTGTTGGGAAAGTAATGTCTCTGCTTTTTAATATGCTGTCTAGGTTGGTCTAGCTTGTCCGTATTTACTTGAATACTAGCTACCACTTGTAAAATATAAATTTTATTCCCTGGAAATTTACTGTTCCTTTTCCCTTCAGAACTGATCTTTTGAGAATGGATATTAAATGAAAAGAAATTGTTTTCTTAAGCTATTATAAAATTTAAAGAATAATATAAGGCTATGATTTAAGCTATTTTATATTTTGGAGAATTTATTTTCAAAAGCATTTAAGTTGTAAATTGTTTTGCTTGTTTTTACATATATTTCTATTTAATTGAACATTACTTACTGCAATAAATTATTTTCTTTCTTGTAGATCAGTGATATAGTGAACAGTGTGAAATCTGAACATACAGCCGTGAAAGGAACTTCAGTGAAAAACAAACCAGATATCAAAGCATCAACTGATTCTAATGCCTCTTTGCATTCATCTTTGGCAGCTAATGCTTCTAATCATAATAGTTGTGTGGTGGATATGCTAAGGAAAAATGAAGGTATAAAGATGGCATTTTAAATAAAGCTAAAGCTTTTTATAATAATGATAGAGAATTTTAGAGTCTTTGAAAAAGTAGATGTTACATAGTTTGGATCCAGTTTCAAAAGATGATATATATTACTATATTAACCCTAATTAAAATGATGTCATGATACCAAGCAAGAACTTACCTAAGTAGTGATGATTAGTTATTAACTACAGAATTTAAATGAGGCAAGCTCTCGTATGCCATTTGAGGTTGGCCAGCGTGTTCAGTGTTACTGTTCCATTATTCTATTGTCCTAGTGCTTATAACTATCTGTAATTATGTATTTTGGGTCAGGATTTTGTCTGTCTTGTTCACATATATTTCCCAAGCACCCAGATCCATGCTTGACAAATCGTAGTCACTTAATAAATAAATAAATAAATATTTGTTTAGCAAATAACTGTATTATCCTCAGAAGGATAGTTCATGTATGAGAATTGTTGATTAGCTTGTTGAATGCATGGAACAGCTTATAATTTGATGGCTCTTATATTTAAAAGATTTTAATTTGAATATTCTGATATCATTTGTGATACATTAAATGTTACCTCTGATTTCAGTATCTAAAATTACTTTATAAATCTTATTCTGATATATCCCTGGCATAGTAATATGTGGCTTCATTTTTAATTTGAAAAAATTGTGACAGTTAATAAAAAGCTAATCCCTCTTCAGTAAATAACAAGACAAATATTCTTTTTATTTCCATTTTTCCTTAAGAATCCATGGTAGATAAAAATATTCAAGAAAAATAGTTTCCTATAGTTTTTCTGATTTCATTACTTGTGGAAGAGGAGAGACTTTGTTTTGTTGATTTGCTGATGTAAGCGACTCATTTGGTCAGAATTATAAAAGCTTAGTACTAGACATCAATTTAAATTTTTATAGTGATTTTCTATGTCCATCATGTAAAGAAGTTTACATTCTTGAAAACAAATATGAGCTTTGAGATTTTACGATCCTAATGTACTCTAAATCATGTACTCTAAATCGTACTTATAAGGCAGTTTGGATAAAATTAATATTAGGCAAATGGGGAAACGAGTGGTTATACAATGACAGCATCTGGCACATCGTAGATATTCAAATATGTAAATGAATGGCTAGCTAGTCTCAGGTTAACAAGAGCAGATTGGGCTTTTCCTCCGTAGGTTGGAGTAACTGGTATTTTTCAAAAGTGAAAGAGTGGCACGATTAGTTTTTGTTTTTTTATTTTGGAAAGGACATTCTAGCCTCACCATCAGGAAGAGCTATTATAGGAGATGATTGGGAGACTTGTTAGAAAGAGATGCATAGAGACTAAAGCAGTGGGTGAGATGGAGAGGAGAGAATACATTAGTTCAGAGACTTTTAGAAAGTAGCACCTATTAGACTAGGAAACTGGTTGTATATGATAAATGAAAACAAGTCGAACATGACTCCCAGTTTTCTGGGTTGGATATTCAGTGGATGATGATACTCTTCATCAGGATAAGAAATACAGAAGCAAGAACAGATTTGGGAATAAGATAGGCTCAACCTTGAACTTGCTGTTTTTGAGGCACTTGAGGAACATGTTGGTAAAGATTTCTAATGGACAGTTGGATACTTAGGTCTGGAGTCTAGAAGGCAGTTCTTGGCTGGAAATACTAATTTCAAAGTTAAGAATATCTGATATCCACAAGAACAAGGACCTTCTCTGACTTGTTCACTGCTGGATTCTCAGGACCTGACACTGTACCTAGGACATACATAGTTGAGAGATGTATGATTTGTAAATGGTAGCTAAAGCACCAGGGAAATATGCAAAGGGAGACAAGATAGGGCTTGGAAAATACCTGCATTTAAAGAGTCATTTGAACAAGAGAAGTCAGCTAAAGAGATTAAAAAGGCTTCCCAAGAAGGTTAGGCAAAGAACCAAAAAAAATGGTATCATATTTTTTACCTCTGTAGTGGGTATTACCATTTATAACTATACATTTATAATGGTATCATATTTTTTTACCTCTGTAGTGGGTATTACAATTTATAACTATACATTTATGATGCATACATGAGTGAATACAAGTCATAGACAGAAACAACTTCAAAAAAAAGTATGTGGTCAGCATTGTTTATATTACAGAGAGGTCAAGTAAATGAAAATTGATCAGTATCCCTTAGAGCTAAGTATCCCTGGACATTTGTCAGAGCCATTTCCTTAGAGTGGTGTGCTCAATCAGATTGGGGTGGTCAAGAAAGTAGACTGCTCTGAAGGAAAGTAGCAAGGGAAGATGGTGACTGGAGAAGACTTGATGATGTGTATAGACTGAGGGCCAAAACTTCCACAGAAGAGTTTGAAAACCCTGAAGAGAAAGGAATGATTGATAAAAGAGGATCCCAAAATATAGGGGAAGGAATGGGACCAAGAGCACAAGAGAATAGATTAAACTTACCTTAGGGGAGAAGTCATCTTCTGAAATGGAAGAGAAGACAGAGAGGCTGGGCACAGTCATAAATACATTTCTAGTTTAGGACAAGAGAAGGCAGAAAATGGGTGGCATTCATGCCTGATGACTTCTATTTCTTTTTTTTTTTTAATTTTTTTAAAAATTTTATTTTATTTTTAAACTTTACATAATTGTATTAGTTTTGCCAAATATCAAAATGAATCCGCCACAGGTATACATGTGTTCCCCATCCTGAACCCTCCTCCCTCCTCCCTCCCCATACCATCCCTCTGGGTCGTCCCAGTGCACTAGCCTTCTTTCCCTAAAATGGAAGGCAAGGCCATTTGATCTATCGTTGAGAAGAGTTTAAGAACAGTGATTCAGGGTTTAGAATGGAGGAAGGAGCTGAGAAGTTAGACATCCATGGATATGATGCATTTTATTTTTCTAAATGTTGACATTTTATGCCTAATGGTTAAGTCATATGGCTGATATTTGTGGTGTTCACGTTTAATGATTTTAAAATTGAAAATGCTTAGAATTGGGTGACAAGAACTCTAAGATACAGCAGTTATTTGCAGATATTCATTTGTTAACAGTTAATCTTTTCCGTTTAATTTTAGGTCCTCACACTTCAGCAAATATAGGTGTTCTAAGTAGTTGCCTGGACTTAAGAACAGTAATCCCTGAAACTTCTGTATCCAGTACTGTTTCCAGCGCACAAACTATGGTAACCCAGCAGACCATTAAAACTGAATCATCCAGTACAAATGGGGCAGTTGTTAAAGATGAAACTTCACTAACAACATTCAGTACCAAAGCTGAAGGTTTGAAATGTGTTTCACATACTGTATTTTGAGCCATTTTTGTATAGAAATTCAGCAAACTTATTTGTTTCAGATGGGAATTGCATTTCATCTTGGATTGAATTGAATATAAAAAGATAAAGGCATTTCATTTAAAATCATTATATAATATATTCTCTGCTGCACTGTAATACAATCAGACTTTATCTTTCCTACCATGAGTTTATTCAGCAAAACTTTTTTTTCTTAGAAAAGATTAGTTCTCTGCTATGGAGTAACAGTTCTTATAGCTTGATCAATTTCTGATTTTGTAAATTCTTATTTTATGATTTTGCAATAGGAATTGTATTTCATGTTTGGCAAACATTCTCTGAAGTTCCAGCTAGTCATCAAATCCTTGAAAAATGAGCTTTGTGAATTAGTTCAAGTTAGAGGGTCCATATTTCTAATTGTTGTGATTTTTTTCTCCCTCTGGCTATTTTTGCATATTTATAAGTTATATTTTACTGTGTCTGTTTGCTCAGTGCTTATGTAAGTCTTATCTGATGAATTGTTTAATTTTTAGTTGATGAAACATGTGCACTACCTGCAACCAAGATAAGCCGTGTGGAGGCACACGCTGCCACGATGCCGTTTTCTGTAAGTATATGCCCTGGAGATGAGACGTGCCCACAGGTGGCTAAAGACGCTTTAAATGCTGAGCAACTTCAACCTAAATTCAGGAAAAGGCTCTTGGGTATCCTCTTAGTAATTACTTGACACAGATTGAAAAATGGAGGCTTAAAGAGAAAAATGTTCACAGTAGAATCTTAAGTGGAAAAAGTTGGATAAAAAAATAATATATATAGTGCATTCCCAATTTTATTAAAAACACACAGTACATACATTCACATTCTCACATGAGTCCACACAAATCTACACTACAGTGCTAGATGATTTTCTTCAGGTCGTGGGGCCAAAGATAGTTTTTACTTTATGTTTTCAGTCTTTTTCTATAATGTTAACTTTCATAATCAGAAATGTGTGTATATACATAGATATATGTATATATGTAAATTACTTAACAATTTAAAGAATAAAAGGACATGTTATAGAACATAAAACTTGAATGGTTTTATTGCTAGCTGCTTAATAGGAGAACAACAAAATATTGCAATCTGGAGTCAGACATACCTGTAGGATATCCTAATAATCTCTAACATTGGATTTTTTGGTGGAAGGCCAGAATTAGTCTGCCTGGTACCAAACTTAAATGCCAGGAATGTGCCTCACAAATATTATACTAAGATTGTCTCAAGTGGATGAATAGGAGGATAATACATATATGTGGTTTTGCATGTTTTTAAATTATCAGTCATTTCAACTTTATTGCTATGAACAAGAGTTTTTATTTAACCTAACATTTACCATTTAGAACCTTCAAGAATAGTCTGTAGTTTTAGTTTTCTTTCAGTCATGATTCTGTGGATTTTGATCATGTCTTTACCTTCATCAGCTTTCACCTTTCCAGAATGTTAAGTGCTAGTGTTCTAATAACTCTTCTCAAAGAAGAATTATTAAAATGATTTTTTTCTCTTAAATCTGTTTTACAGTGCATCAGTTGGAATGGTATCTATAGTTAATATTGGAGCCAGTTGTTTTATAAAAGTTGTTGAAGAGCGTTTTAACAAGTTTAAAGCTATTTCTCTTTTAAAAACCTTTAAGACTCTTCTGGTTAGCTCACTTTGTCATGTGCGATAGCCTCAATAAGAAGTACTGTGAATTATAAGCATGTACCTCTGCTGTTATATATTTAAGACAGAAGTAAATAACTGAAGTACATATTTGTTTTGAGCTTCTGGAAACAGTGTCTCATTTATAAAGAAGATGGGCATAAAAAGGATAAGTATAATTCACTTATCACTAAAAGTAATTTAAGGTACAGGAAGTTTATTTGTTAAAGCAAGATAAAAATGTCAAACTGTTTAATCTGCTCCTCTTTAGTGTATGCTAAATTATATTCAAATTGCATTTTAGTTTTGAACATTTTTTCTCCTTTTAGGTTTGGAGAATCACAGGTATTTCAAGTGCAAAGATCACTGAATTTCTGCTAGTTGTTTTTGAATCTAGAAATAAGCCAGCTTGCAGTGAATTTTTCCTTATTCGCTCCTTTTGGAGTGAGTTGTAATGTCACACTAAAGGGATTATTACATTTTCTGAGAGAGTCTCTGAAATGACAATGTTCTATAAAACAGCTGGCATTTTAACGTGTCACTGATTGGAAAGCATGCTAACTCCAGCTAGGTTGATAGCACAGAGCTACTGACTTGGAGAATGCCTGTCACTCCCTGTGTTTGAATTGGCATCCCTGTCTCACTGTCAGTTGACCTAATCTGTTAAGAGTTTATTTACTTATGAGCTATTAATGTTGTGGCGTTTACCCATATACGTACTTGTAGATCACTGCATGGAGTTATTAAATCTTGGCATTTCTTGTATGTTCAGTAAGAGTCTTCATAAATTTTTCTTTCTCTGAAATTAGAAAGAGACTCCTTCAAATCCGGTGGCCATGGTGAAAGCAGGAGAACGACAGTGGTGTGACGTAGGAATTTTTAAAAATAATACAGCTTTGGTGAGCCAGTTTTATTTGCTGCCAAAAGGGAAGCAAAGCATTTCAAAGGTAGCTATTGATGTGTTTTCTACACTGTTAGTTATAAGCCTCAAACGTGGAACTTTAAGAAGTAAGCCTGATTCAGGACATTTGAATGAGTGAAATTGCGATCTGTTTAGTACCTATAATTAAGAGTTTATATTAGTTATTGTATTCTTTTTTAAGGCTCTGTTTATAAAATATATCACAAGCAGGTTATTTTTAAAAGTCTTATACACTCATTGGGCTGGATTTTGAGTCATAAATGATACAGTCTGGCCAGTACAGATAAAGATTTCTTGAAGTATCTCTAATGTTGTTACCTGGAGAGTTTAGAACGGAACTTTTTTTTAACTTAGAACTTTTGTTAGTCCCAATTTCATAATTTAAGAATGTTAAGCCCTTAACACTATTGAATACAGCGAGGACCTTATATAGATAGAGACATTAATCTTCTAAGAATTATGAAACAGATAATAGCTCCAAAGCATACTGAACTAATTTTTTTCTGGAATGGGAATTGCAGAGAGGGAATTGCCAACAAAATGGATATTCAGGTTTGAATCTCCCAAAGATCTTACAAATGGAGAATATAACATTTATCATTATATTTTAGTTTCTCTAATACTGCTTTCTGGTGTCCCACTTTTACATATTGAATCTTCCAATTCTTAGCAAAAATAGACATCCTGATTAATATTATGTTAGTATTATGCCTAACAAAATTTCTGGCTGTAGTTTGATTTCATATATATGGAAATACCTGTATCTAAGGGCCTGGTAGCTATCTGTCTTTCCCAAAAGAAGGAAACATATAGTAAACTTGAGTTTGAGTTATCAGTTTCAGCACTTGACAGTGTGACCTTGGACAAATCACTTGTTTAACCTCGCTGAGACTCAGTTTCCTCATCTGTGAAATGAAGTAACTCCCTTAAAAATGGGATGAAACGTTGGCACTGTTTCACAGTGATGTAGTGATGTAAAAACTGTTTGAAAGTTGTAGGTGTTATGAGCTTCCTACCTAGAGTATGCAGTCTGGTTATTTAATATTTATTCAGTATCTGCTGAATATTAATTTTTAAATGCTCTGTGCTGGCATGCTAGTTGTTCCTTTTCTATCAAGCTTGCTTGCTGATGTCCAAAAGGTATCATTCCTGGCTAGACTGACAGTAAATCTTCTGAGACTTTTATTCCAAGTTAAATTTACATGGAGATAGTTGTTACTTTGTTAATAGTGGTTAGTTTTTTTCTCTTTTCTCTGTATTCTTGATGTGCAAAATACCTTTATATTTCTTTTTATAACCAGTGACTCTCAACTGGAAAGGCGCTTTTCCTCTGGATGAGAATCACCAATTTATGGGCTTATTTACTTTTGTTTTGAGGGGGTTCATTCCATATATGAAAGAGGAAAATAAATAATGTGCACTACAACCCTAAAACTTAATTCATTCTTTAAAAGTTTTGTTATTCAATGAAAAATAATTAATTGCATCTTTTCTTTGACTTTTGCATATATTACATTTTAGATAGGAAATGCAGACGTACCTGACTACAGTTTACTTAAGAAACAAGATCTTGTTCCAGGCACAGGATACAGATTCAGGGTTGCTGCCATCAATGGTTGTGGAATAGGCCCTTTCAGCAAAATCAGTGAATTTAAAACCTGTATTCCCGGTTTTCCTGGAGCTCCTTCTGCGGTCAGAATTTCAAAGGTGAGACATCAGGTCAAGACTTAATGATTTAAATTACTGAAATGTTGTACATGAAGTAAAACTATCAGTTTAAAGATTCCTTTTAGTGTCTGATGAAATGAGAGATATCTAAAAGGGGTGGATTAAATTTTTTAAAAATATTTTTTGCTAATCACTCATGATATATATTTATTTAAAATATTTTATTTGGCTGTGCTGAGTCTTTTTTTTAATTATTTATTTATTTTTGGCTGTGCTAGGTCTTTGTTGCTGCATGGGCTTTTCTCTAGTTATGGTGAGTGGGGGCTACTCTCCCATTACGGTGAGCAGGCTTCTCATCATGATCGCGTCTCTTTTTGTGGAGCACAGGCTCTAGGGCCCAGGGTCTTCAGTTGTGGCACATGGGCTCAGTAGTTGCAGCTCGTGGGCTCTAGAGTGCTCAGTAGTTGTGTGTACTGAGTCTTAGTTGCAACAGGTAGGATCTCGTTCCCTGACCAGGGATCAACCTGGGCCCCCTGCATTGGGAGTACAGAGTCTTAGCCACTGGACTACCAGAGAAATCCTCATTCGTGATATTTTAAAAATTTATTTATTTTTAATTGGAGGATAATTGCTTTACAATGTTGTGTTGGTATCTTTTATACATCATCATGAATCAGCCATAGGTATACACATGTCCCCTCCCTCCTGAACCTCTCTCCACTGCCCACCCCCACTTCCCACCCCTCTAGATTATCACAGAGCTCCAGGCTGATTTCCCTGTAACCTCCCATTAGCTATTGGTTTTACACATGGTAATGCATATATTTCAGTGCTGCTTTCTCAATTAGTCCCATACTCTCCTTCCCCTGCTCTATCCATAAGTCTGTTTTCGATGTCTGAGTCTCTCCTCCTGCCCTACAAATAGGTTCATCAATACAATTTTTCTAGATTCCATCAGTTCAGTTCAGTTCCTCAGTTGTGTCTGACTCTTTGTGACCCCATAGATTGTGGCACACCAGGCCTTCCTGTCATCGCCAACTCCTGGAGCCTACTCAAACTCATGTCCATAGAGTTGGTGATGCCATCCAACCATCTTATCCTCTGTTGTCCCCTTCTCCTCCCACCTTCAATCTTTCCTAGCATCAGGGTCTTTTCAAATGAGTCAGTTCTTCACATCTGGTGGCCAAAGTATTGGAGTTTCAGCTTCAGCATCAGTCCTTCCAATGAATATTCAGGACTGATTTCTTTTAGATATGTGTTAATATATGATATTTGTTTTTCTGTTTCTGACTTACTTCACTCTGTATAACAGGCTCTAGGTTTATCCACCTAACTAGAACTGACTCAAATTCATTCATTTTTATGGCTTAATAATATTCCATTGTACATATATGCCATAACTTCTTTTATCCATTCTGAACAACATCTAGGGTGCTTCTATGTCCTGGCTATTGTCAGTAGTGCTCCAGTGAACATTAGGGTACATGTGTCTTTTTCAATTATGATTTTCTCAGGGTATTGCCCAGTAGTGGGATTAAAAAATGCTCAACATTGCATATTATTCAGTTCAATTCAGTCACTCAGTCATGTCCGACTGTTTGCAACCCCATGAATCACAGCACACCAGGCCTCCCTGTGCATCACCAACTCCCGGTGTTCACTCAAACTCACGTCCATTGAGTCAGTGATGCCATCCAGCCATCTCATCCTCTGTCGTCCCCTTCTCCTCCTGTCCCCAATCCCTCCCAGCATCAGAGTCTTTTCCAATGAGTCAACTCTTCGCATGAGGTGGCCAAAGTACTGGAGTTGCAGCTTTAGCATCATTCCTTCCAAAGAAATCCCAGGGCTGATCTCCTTCAGAATGGACTGGTTGGATC
>NW_011494899.1:5294695-5295144 GCF_000754665.1 Bison bison bison | reverse complement strand
GTGCAGTAGTTTGAGCATTCTTTTGGGCATTGTCCTTTCTTTGGATTGGAATGAAAACTGTCTTTTTCTAGTCCTGTGGCCACTGCTGAGTTTTCCAAATTTGCTGGCATACTGAGTGCAGCACTTTCACAGCATCATCTTTCAGGATTTGAAATAGCTCAACTGGAATTCCATCACCTCCACTAGCTTTGTTCGTAGTGATGCTTCCTAAGGCCCACTTGACCTCACATTCCAGGATGTCTGGCTCTAGGTGAGTGATCACACCTTCGTGATTATCTGGGTCATGAAGATCTTTTTTGTATAGTTCTTTTGTGTATTTTTGCCTCCTCTTCTTAATATCTTCTGCTTCTTTTAGGTCCATATGATTTCTGTTCTTTATTGAGCCCATCTTTGCATGAAATGTTCCCTTGGTATCTCTAATTTTCTTGAAGAGATCTCTCAGTTCAGTT